>NW_015112631.1:1237052-1270716 GCF_001443285.1 Poecilia latipinna
AAAAAAGTCGCTGATATTTAACAAGAGATCCACCTGGCAGATCCACTTTCGTCTTAATATGCCAAACCCTAGAATTGAATGAGGTCTGCACAGTGACAGTTTGAGTGTTTTGTTTTTAATGTTTCTGCAGGCGAAGTGTTCGACTACCTCGTGGCTCATGGCAGAATGAAAGAGAAAGAGGCCAGAGCCAAATTCAGACAGGTGAGTCCAGCAGCAAACCATGGTCTGCATCCGTTTCCTGGCTGGTTACAGTGGAGCTGAACTCTGCATTTCAATGTTCCTGATGCAGAAAGACGGAAAAAAACACGAGTTTTCATTTCTGCACTTATAAAGCTGGATAACAGAAGATTCAGTGTGGAAAATGTTTTGATTTTTAAAGACTTTGTTCCTTATTCAGCTCCAAGTCTTTGAGGGTGGAAAGCCTCCTTACCATCACCCTAATCTTTATCTTGGAAACTTTTATTTTCTTTTTAAATCAATTGAAAAGAGTCAACGAAAATTATATTTTGAACTGGAAAATCTGCATCAATCCTGTGATATTGAACTAAAATCAAAACTGGAACTTATTGGTTTTACTTTAATTGTTTTAGAGTCACTTTTTATTGATTTATTTGTGCCAAATGAGCTTCTTGTTTCCTCTGTTTCTCCTCAGATTGTTTCTGCTGTTCACTACTGTCACCAGAAGAATATTGTTCACAGAGACTTGAAGGTCAGTTTAATGTCTTTTGTGATATTTTAGCCTATGTGTGACGGTAATTGGGATTTTTATTTTATTTTTTTACTCGGTACATTGATCACAGTCAATATGATCAGCTGCTGCCTCAAGTAAGGCTGAGGAATAAGAAATAATAATAAGGTAATAATAAAATAATAATAAAAAAAATAAGAAGAAATAATTCCTGCAGGAAATTGGAAATTTAAAATTTGCAATCAGCTCACAATTATACAGGTAACACTTTATTTGAAGGGCTGTGCATAAGACTGACATAACAGCTGTCATGAAGTGTCATTCGGTAAATAATGACACTTTTAATACAAAGTTGCTCTAAAAGTTGCATTGAAAGTCCATTAAAAATGCCAACTTTGTATGATTTTTTAAAATTATGATAATTTAAAGCAAAGTTGGCATTTTTAATAAAGCGTTATGGTGGGCCGGATTTGGCCCCCTGGCCTTCAGTGTGACACGTTCTTTTCGTTAGCTGAAGCTAACAAAGTGAGGATTGGAACGTTCCGTCTCTGTTGTGTCCTGCAGGCGGAGAACCTGCTGCTCGACGCCGACTCCAACATTAAAATCGCCGACTTCGGCTTCAGCAACGAGTTCACTGAAGGCAACAAGCTGGACACCTTCTGCGGGTCGCCGCCGTACGCCGCGCCGGAGCTTTTCCAGGGGAAGAAGTACGACGGCCCAGAGGTGGACATCTGGAGCCTGGGCGTCATCCTGTACACGCTGGTCAGCGGGTCGCTGCCGTTCGACGGCCAGAACCTGAAGGTACGCCCAAACTTTACATCTACAGGATAAACGCCTAAATTCATGGATGTTTGCGTTTCTGTGCTCAGGAGCTTCGGGAGCGGGTTTTACGAGGGAAGTACCGCGTTCCCTTCTACATGTCCACAGACTGTGAGGGAATCCTGCGCCGCTTCCTGGTCCTGAACCCCGCCAAGCGCTGCTCCCTGGAGGTAAACAGGAAACTGTGATCAACCTATCAAGGTTATTTGTATTTCAGCAATAAGGCTGTTCAAAGTGCTTGACATCATAAAAACATAAAAATGCCATAGAACTGAAACATCACAATCAAACTGAAGCAAATTGATCCAGTCAGCAGGCAGAGAGAGAGGGGTGCACTTACTTTAGCTTTCTCTAACTAAGGGGGTCAAACTCATTTTATTATCATGAATGTTCTCAAAGGGCAGATTTATTTAATATTTACGGCTGTCAACATTAACGCGTTAGAGCTTGCAGTTAATACGAAAATTTTAACGTTTTAAAATTACATAATGCAGGTTAATTGAACTACTTATTTTGCCCAAAGAGCCTCTCTCCAGAGCAGGGTTAGCTAGTTCGCAGCAGTGCATTATGGGCAACGAACAGCAGTGGAAGATGAAAGTTTTATGCAACAGAAGTTGAACATTTTTACTGTATTTGAGCTTCTGTGTAGCAGTATTTGTGACTTTTGTCTTACTGACTATGTTGATCAGTCAATATAACTGTCTCTGCCTTACTTGACATCAAGTAAGGTTAAGGCAGCAGAAGTGAGAAATACTGCCACCTGCAGGTTGGAGGTTGAATGAGGAGTTTCTAAATTAAAGTTTAAAACAAAATGGCTTCCTTTAAACCTTCCTGAATATAAAAACCTGGAAAGCTGAGAATCTCCAGACATGTTTGTTTTGGGACAATAAAAGATTTTATGAAAATGTGCATTTAGTGGCGGTTGTTGATGTGGGCGGTTACCCAGGGTGTCATCAGAAAGGGGCGGGGCAACCAAGAACCAGAAAGTAAAATTTATCTGTCAGTTATACCCTGAACAAGTTTGCTGCTACTTGTGCCCATGTTTAGTGGAGTAAATTTCCCTGAGCTGCTGTTTGGAACTGGGAGACTACATTACCTGCTTTCTGCTGGAGTGGCTTCTTTTGTTTTTTTAGTAAAATCCTTTTTCTCTGTCTGGCCATCAGCAAATAATGAAAGATAAGTGGATTAACGTTGGTTACGAAGGCGCCGAGCTGAAGCCCCATGTTGAGCCTGAGGAGGACTTCAGCGACAGCGGCCGCATCGGTGAGACGAGTTTTATTTTTATTAGCTTTGCTGTCGCAACTTTCAGGTGATAAAATGGGCTTTTGCACAGCCAGGTTGTTTTTAATGCTTAAACCTTCTGGAAATGTATCTCAGTAGATGTTTTTGACTACAAAGCAGCTGAGAAACAAGGAAATTAGAGACATTTTGAAACAGAAAGTGAGGAGGGAACCTGAGACCGAGAAGGAAGTTTTGATTTTCATCTTTCATTTAGTGTTTTTTGCTGATCGAGACTTTGGCTGCAGCGTTAAATGAAGAAATGCATCTTCAGAGATTCATCCCTGTTTGATTTCTTGCAGATGTGATCGTAGGGATGGGATTCGACAGAGAGGAGGTTCGAGAGTCGCTGGTTAAACACAAATACAACGAGATCACTGCCATGTACCTGCTGCTGGGACGCAAGACAGAGGTGGAGTGTTTCTCTGTTCTCTTTTGTCTTCTTTGGCTAATCAGTAGAATATATTAATTATGGCATCATGATCGCATCTCCCGGAGCGTTGTGTTAGTTTAATAATCGACATGATGGCATTTTGGAGGGAAAATGTATTTAAATCTACTTGAAACTTGACTTAGTTTGTATTTAACTTTTTAACAAAGTTTTATTCTGTGCATTTTATGTACTGTAAATATGTTTGACTAACTCCTAGATTCTCTACTGTGAAGACAATCAAACATTAATGTTTCCTTTTTAATAGTTGGAGTACTTTAAGTGAATTTTTATATTAGTTATTTTCATCCCTGGTAAAATAAGAAACATAAATAAGCTTAATATAGAAAGCTATAGTGATTCATTCAGGCTTAAATAATTACTGTTGTTAACAAATAGTTAATAAATACTCCATTAAATAAATAAATGTCCCTGTGGAAAAAAGAAAAAACACTTATTTTTAAACTTATTTTTTAAATCAGTTTTATTTATTTCCTAATGTTGTTTTATTTTGTGACATTTTTATTTCACTTATATTTCATGTTCTTGTATTCAAATGAGGGGGAGGAGAAAATTTAACAAAAGAAATAATGAAATGGATTCATAAATACAAAGGCAGCGTTTCTATGGTTACATGGCCTGGACCTAACGTAGTGACAGACGATCATCCGCGCTCATGTTGTCGTTTCGCCTTTCAGACGGACGTCGCCGAGTCTCGGTCGGCCAGCAGCCTGAGTCTCGCTCGCATCCGGCCCAGCGCCATCACCAACGGGATGAGCAAACACTCCACCTCCTCTTCCTCCTCCGGCGCTCAGTCTTCCTCCTCCGGTCACAAGCCTCAGCGAAGCGCCTCGACGTACCACCGCCAGAGACGACACTCCGACTTCTGTAAGCCTAACGCCCAACATCTCAATAAGGAGGCGGCGTGTCAAACTCATCTTCGTTTTGGTGACTTAAAGATCATGAATGTTTTCAAAAACCAATTGATGAACTTCTTAAAATTGAATATTGAATATCTTGTTACATTGATCAGTCCCAAAATTTTTCATTGTTTTTGTGATTTTTTCACAATCTAAAACATGAATGATTGTGGTAATAATTAAATATTCTCAAGAAATGTAGCGATATTTGAAGGTAAGGTAATTTTATTTATATTGCTCATTTTCAGCAACAAGGCAATTCAAAGTGCTTCAAAATTTGAACTGTAATTGTGGCTTTTTTTACTCATCATATTGATCGCAGTCCATACGACTGCCTGAGGCAGCAGAAGTATGAAATACTGCCACCTGCAGGTTGGAGTTGGTCATTTAAACACAATGTCTGAAAATGTTGGTGTAAAATATGCAATAAACTCACAATTGTACATTAGCTTGAAGAAGTGCAGCGATCTGTTGATTTTTGCTTGAATCTCCACAATCACAAAAAAAAAAAAAAAACTTTAAAGACTGATTGTTACAATTTGGCACCATTTAGATAAAAACTGTTTCTATTTGATTGATAAAATAATATTTAAGGACTCGGCTGTTTTCTTGAAGGCTCTCTGGAGGCCAGAGGGCCACATAATAAGTTATGGCGTGCCGGATTTGGCCCCTGGGCCTTGAGTTTGAATGTGTTTTAAGGTGATATTTGTAGGTAAATGGTTTTCCTCCGTTAGGCGGTCCAGCTGCTCCCGGGTCGGCTCACCCCAAACGGAGCCCCAGCGGTGTGGGCGAGGCGGCGGCCCTCAAAGAAGAGCGGCTCTCCGTGCGCAAGCCGAGCGGCTCCACTGTGGGCTCCCGTAGCATCCCAACCCCGTCCAGTCCCATGGTTAGCTCCGCCCACAACCCCAATAAAGCAGAGATCCCCAACAGACGCAAGGAGGTCAATTCGACTGTGGTAAGGCCTCATAATCCAGTTTCCCCAGATTACAGCATTTTAGAGCAGATTTACTAATTTGGAGGTTTATCAATTGAATATATATCAGTTTAGCCTGAGATGAACTGCTGGGTATTTTGCACAGCAGAGGTTTGCAACCATCAGACTGGAAAGCAGCAGCCTCCAGACTCTCAGATAAACTTTAGAGATATTTCCTGGCTTTGATTAATCAGATTAATCGATTTGTTATAAAAACCACATGAGGGTGAATTTCTTTAGGTACCTAATACTGAAAAGGTACATCCTGGTAAACTCTGCTGATCTCATCAATAACCATTAGATTAATCGTGATTCATAATTGATAATTGTCAACCAATTTAGTAATTGATTAATCGTTAAATGGAGCATATAGGCTGCTGAGAAAACAACACAATCAGAGCCGTAATTAAACCAAAACTGCACAAAGATATAAATGTTAAAAAAACTTAGGCTTTTTACTGCTTTTTACATTAAGCTCCTTTTTACTGGGAGCCTGTGATAATTGGCTGACCAGTTATCAGCCCTGCACTGTGCTGATGTTTGTTCTGCAGAAACAGCGAAACGTTTCAGCGAATAAATGAAAAATCTGCAGAATTTCTGATTAATTGATTAATCGTCAGAATAATTGATTACTGAAATAATCGTTAGTTATTGCCAGACCTAATAGGTTCGTTTTTGTGAAATTTTGTTTTTGTTTACACTTTGCTCCAGAACAACATCCCTGCCAGTGCCATGACTCGCAGGAACACGTACGTGTGTACGGACCGGTCCGGCGCCGACAGACCATCGCTGCTGCAAAACGGCAAAGAAAACAGGTAAAACCTTCGGCCTCCCGGTGCGTTCACTGATTACCTCTGGGCTCTCCGACTTCCTCTCGCTGTTCAAACATTCAGTGAGACTCCATTTTTATCCTGGATTCCACTTAAACGCTGTTTGCGTTTTCCGGACATTTGGTCGTTTGTATCCGTTCTAAACTGAGCTTGGGATAATTTGTTTTACTGGGACATCCAAGTTCCAACCATTTTAGCTCATGGGTGTCCAAAGTACGGCGCAGGGGCCGTTTGTGGCCCTTGGACTGACTTTGTGCGGCCCCAAGCTGACCTGTCCAGCACACAGGCTTATTGCCGATGGAGAGTTTTTATTTGTCATGAGGGTAAAAATCATTAACAACATAATTTTCTAATAATGAAAAAATTTAAAGTACAGCCCAAAGTATCTGTATTTTTATAAACAAGCTTTTATAAGAAGAAGAACCATGTTGATCCAGAGACTTTCACTGAAAAGCCGACTTTGCTGCACCCAAATCAGCTTTTATCCAATTAATTAAACTTGTCTAAATACTGGCAGGAGTTCTGGAAGAAAGTGACCCAGATCCAGTTCTTATTCTGAAAATAAATTTGTTCAATCTAAATTCCTAAAAAACATTTAATTAGAAGTACTGTACTGTTTTTTCTTTTATTCTGAGCTTAAATTTCTGACGTGTTGAACTACTAAAGGATTATCTTATCTTAACTGATTACAGACTCTGCAATTAGCTCAGTTAAAAACTTTAATTCAGTCCCTAATTATATTTATAGATCATATTTTTAGCTGAGTCATGTTCCCCATTGCTGCAACGCTGAGTGAATTTTGAGTTTAGCTGTAAGATTAGTGTTTATAAGTCATATTTGGAGGAGGAGGATCTTCCCCCCATGTCTCTTCCTGATGGCGGTGGGAGGAACAGAAGATCACTTCAGGAGAACATTTTTTAGTTTTTCTGTCTTTCTTCCTCCACCACTTGCTGTTGGATTCGGGTATTACAGAAACCACAGCTTTTTTGTCTTGGCATTACGATTCATGGGGTGATGTTGGAGGAAGCGAGACAGAAAGAGGAAATGTGAAGGGAAAGGAGTCGACGTGTCCTGACGTGACCCTGCTGCTGTCCCAGAGACCTCGTCAATGTGACGCCGCTCCACATGGCTCGCCGGGCCGATCCTCACATCCTCAGATCAGAGACAGATGCTTCCAGAGCTAAAAATGCTCATCTTCATTTGTGCAGTGGAAAAAAACAGTATTTACAATAAAAACTGTGCAAATAACAGCAGAAATACTGACGATTAATCGATTAGTCAGATAAAAACATTGCAACGTCCTGCAGTTATTCAATAAAACATATTTTATACAACGTGAAAAAAATAAAAATAATTCAATTCCTTTTTAAAATAAGAAAAATATTTAATTGCCTAAAATTCAACAACAGCATTCCTTTAGTGAATCGTTCGTCATTTGCAGCAAAAGATGCATCAGCTGCTCTTGACACAATGACAAACTTTTCTGGACGATAAATTGTCCCAGAAGTTTTTACGATAAACGATAATATTGTTTTGAGAGCATTTTCAAGTAATGGCAAAACATTCTCAAAGATGTTATGCCAATTTAGATTCTAATGAGCATTTAACACTTTAAGACATTTTAAAATAAACAACTAAATGAATTCTCTGTAAACAAGATTGTACTTAAAAAAAATGGATAGTTGAGACCAAAACCCCAAACTGAAAACTTCTATCATCCAGGTTTTTTAGATAAATTGCTGTGAAATTACTGAATTTGTTTTAATTTATTGTGTGATTAATTGATTTGACAGGCCTAGCATCTGCAGAAAAAAACATATTTCCAACGTCAACATGTGAAAAGCTCCGACCTTTCTGCTTGACTTTACATTAATACAGTGTTGGGTTGACCTGTTGATTATTTTTGGGATTAACAGATTATTAATTGGATTAAAAAAGGTGTTTAATAGGAAATTATTATAGCAGAATTTAAACCAGGTGAAGCTGAAACTGCCACTAGAGGAGTTCTGAAGATATTTACAGACAGAAGATTTTCTTTCTTATCTGAATATGTTCTTTCAGTAAATTGCCTTTTTTGAGTCTGTGGACGCCAGTTTCTAAATTCGTTGACAATTATTTCAATAAATGATTAATCACGACTAATCGTTTCAGCCCTAACTCTGATGGTTGTTTATGACCTCAGCAGGGCTTGCCACAACATTTCTGTGTGGTTTTCATGACGACTCAGAGTGATTCCTGTCTGCCTTGGTTCTCTTCATAAGTCAGCTCCATGTGTTTCTCATTGCCTCACATATTCCTCAGACTTTTTGTTGCAGCTGTTCAGAATACAACTAAGCACAACTGAAGGGCAAATTTGGACTCAAAAGAGAGGAAAAGTCAGATTTATGCCTCAGGTGATGTCACCAGATGAAGTGAAACTTTTATTTCTTAGAAAGGATAAACTTCATCACCATTTAGCTTCAATTTCCATCAAAATGGACAAACAAGCTGGAAAACTAGCAGTTATAAGTTAAATTTGATCAACTTTCAGTTTAGAAGTTGACGCGTCTCCTTTAAATCAGCCGCCCTGTTAGTTTTCTGCAGCTTTATTTTCCCTTTGTGCTTGTTGGTCATCACCAGCCGGCGTTTCATTGACGTTAAACGATTCTGCTCTGCAGCGGCAGCTCTCATTCTGAACTCGTCTAATGGGTCTGGACTCTGTGTGAGGGTGTTATCTAGAGCGTTATGAAAAGCAGCCTGAGGCCACCAATGAGCCACGGTGTGTGTGTGTGTGTGTGTGTGTGTGTGTGTGTGTGTGTGTGTGTGTGTGTGTTAAAGTGTAAAGTGTTGACTGACAGGAAGGAAATTAGATGTGAATAAACATCTAAAGCAAGAAATTATGACTCTTATGGATCTGAACCTTATTTTCTACAAATCTTGTTTTTTATTATTATTATTAATAATAATTTTTCTTCTCTTTTAACTCAGATACCACACAGTCAGACTTAATTAGCTCTGCCTTTATGTTGAGGCGTTCTGTTTATGTTCATGCTTTTCTGAATGTTTTGGGTTTTAATTGTCCTCTCAAAGTGATGACAGCTGCCTTTGTCATCGACTGCTGCATATTTCATAACATTTAATTAAGTAGTTTGTATTTTTTTTAATCTAAAACACTCAATTTCTATTGGGCTGATCATTAGCTAGAGGGGTGGAGCTGCCTTGCTGCTGACATGTGCTGCACAAAAAACTTAACCGATTGATTTAAAGGAACTCAGTGTTTCAGCAGTTTTGCAGTTTTCTGGAAATTTGTTCCAGATTCAACAAATTCTTTAGAGTTGCTTTTGAAACATAATAACTGGAACATTGACTAACATATTTGATGTGCATTTGCTTGATGATTTTGACAAAATGTAATGTTTATTTCTTGTTGTATGTGTGATGTCATACAGTCACCAGTTAACTGTATGATGTTTTTATGCTGTAAAGCATTTTGATCCGCCTGCTCTTGTGTTTCTTGCAGCACCTTATCCCACCGCCTGCCGCCGGCCTCCCCCTCCTCCCACAGCATTGCCGGCGCCTCCGGCGTCTCGTCCGCCACGCCGTCATCCCGTCTCTCCAGAGGATCCACGGTGAGGAGCACTTTCCACGGGGGTCAGATCAGAGACCGTCGGCCTCCGTCTCTCGCCCCGCCGGCGTCCCCGACGCTGTCTCACGACACCAGCCCACTGCCCCACGTCAGGAGCCGGGCCCCATCCAACCTGCTCAGCAAGATCACCTCCAAGCTGACCCGCAAGTAAGAGGAGATGCTGAGGTTCACAGTAGAAAACATTAGGTAGAGAGCATCTGATTTTAGAGTTACCTCTTCAGACCTGATGTCCACTGGAATGGACAAGATGTGTTTCTGGGTTTAAATCAATGAAAAAATAGGAATTTGATCATTTGAATGATTCTAGTTTCTTATTGACCAATATTGGTCTTTGGCATCAGACAATACACTGCAAAAACACAAAACTTTACCAATTATTTTAGGTCTAGTTTTTAGTGCAAAATAGAAATTAATTGGCTCAAAAAGTAAAATAAATAAAAACATTAAGGCAGATTTCATACTAATGTTGGTTTTGGTTAAATAAAAATTAACTTGTTCAGTTTATTAGTGTGCAGGTAAAGAAAGATGAATATCACAATATGATTTTTTGTGTCTTTTAATGGCCCCTGAGGACTTTCATCTTGGGGATTTCGTCCCTCAGTGCAAAAAGTTTGGACACCATTGTGCTAAGTCAGTAATTCATTAATATTGATGAAAAATTACTAGTTCCATTGGAAGATTATTTCACTAAAAACATGGGAAAATATCTGGTTATAAGTGAAATAATCTGCCAATGGAACAAGAACCTTTTCATCAATAATTATTGACTTACAATAAGCTGCTATTTCTTACTGAAATGTTTTTTTGTTAGTTTTGTCTTATTTCAAGTGTTCTACGATATTAGCACTAGAAATTAGACCAGAACTAGGTGGAAAGATTTTGAGTTTTTGCAGTGTACGAGCATTGATCTGAAACTAGCAAAGAGGAGGAGGAAGTTTCTATTTACCATCAGAAATGTAAGTTTATGTTCATGGCAGCCGCATGGAACTGCTCTTATAATTTTAAATACTTACAGCATTTGAAGTTATTTAGAAAATATTTTTCATCATTAAATTTCAGGATTTTTGTCAGTTGAGTGTCCATCTCAGTGGACATCAGGCCTGGGGTTTATTAGCCAACATTTAACTATTTAGTGTCATTCTGTAAAGATTAAAGTATCTGCAAGCATTTTACAGCTTGTTTGTGGTTTCACTGTTTATTTTATCTCACATTTTATTTTTATGTTTTTATAAGCATAAATGCGGACTTTCTTGAACTGCTTGTAATTATTTTAAAAAAAATTCATGCTGAATTAGAGTAAAAAAAATTTGTTTTTTGTTTTTTTGCTCTTTTGATAAAAATGAAGCTTGAAGGGGTTAAAATTAACTTTTTTCAAAATCATTTATATTTTAACAGTTGAATTTTGTTCATTATTTCTGCAGTAACAGCACTTTTTGTTAGTTGAGTTTATTTATAAACCTCAGCACAAAGGCCATACAGCTAACTTGCTGCCTCTTTCAGCCCTTTCCTTAACCAGTACTAACCTACCAGCCTTCCTTTAAACCAGAACAAGTCAAATTCTGCCCACATTAATGCAAGACCTGGGTCTAATAACAGTATAGCAAATCTTAAATATGTAACTGGTCAAATTCTCGATTCCATTTTGATCTATATGCAGAAAAATGTGTGTAATTGAATGAATTAAATATTATGCTTTAACAGTGTGTAGTAAAATGTGCAAAAGCTTTGAATTTAAATAATCTTTACACCTGAGATGGTTTGAAAAATCCTAAAAATAGATTTTTCTTTGATAGAAAAACAAGTTTATTTGAAACAAGGAAATTTATTTTTGTAATTTCAATTTGCACAATTGTACTGATATCCCATAATTCATGTAAACTGTGACATGGGTAAAATTTGATAAAACATTTTTATTTCTATCACCTAGAAACAGTTTGACCCAGGTCTGCAGCTCAGATTGACTTACTGTATGTTTCTTATGGTCTGTTGTTCTTGGCTGCTTATTGTTGCTTTATCTGTTTGATTTCTTTAACAACTTGGGCCTTTTCTTACCAATCACACCTGCCAATCTTCTGCCCTTTCTTTGCATTTTGTTTAAATTTTATTCTTCTACCTTTGCTTCCTACTCTCATTCTTTTATCCCTTTCACTTTGCTTTTCTCTCTTTCTTTCTGCCTCTAACCTCCCGTTCCTCTCATCTTCTCTTCCTCTTGCCTCGCAGGGTCACTCTTGACCCTTCTAAACGTCCGAGCTCAAACAAGTCCGTGTCGGGCTGCACCCTCCCACAGGGGACAAAAACAGTTAGTAAGTTTTCCTTTCCCATGTTTTCTGGCTGCATCTGTCTGTCTGCCTGCCCCACCCTCCAGTGCCTCCGTCGTCCTCCCTCCTCCCTCCATCCGCTGTCCGTCGCAGCTTGGGGTTCAGTGGTGCAAACCTTGACCTGAGGTAAAGCTGCTTTACATGCAGGAAGTGTAATCCCTGCTTTAGTTCAACTATAGCTAGTTCTGGGTGATTGAAATCTTTCCAATAATTGAAGATTAAATTTTTGGAAAATTAGGTTGTTTTTTCCACCAATGCACTCATTGGGTTACCATAGTTTCCCAGAGCGGCCATCTTCTTTGACAAGCATAGGGGTGGGCGATACGGACTTATAATTTTACCACAATATTTTGTGTTAATATTGTGATAAGGTCAAAAATGATGATGAAAAACAATTTATTACTTCTCTTTTTAGGTAATTGTATGACTGTGACTGCATGGAGCAGCATTCACAGCAGCACAAACACAAATATTGTTTTGGGAAAAACATTCCCATTTGGGATCTGCTTCCTCTGGGCGCCACTTTCTTAAAGAAGTGTGATTTATTTCACTAAACTGCAAAAATTAGCTGCATATTTTTAAATGTACTGATCTTTACTGATGCTCTAGTTTAACAAACAGTGGAGAAAATGGTAAAAATAACATTTACAATGTCAGTTTCTTAAATCTTTTAACATCATTAATTGAATACTTTTTAAAATATATAATCAACAGTTATTCTGTTGTGCTGTGGTATTTCCAAGCTGTGTTGTCGCTTCTCGATGTCATTTATTCAGTCATGTTTCTTTATGTTGTTAATCTTTGGAAATGTTCATTAATCCCAGCTTATTCACCTTTAATGTGACTCAGTGTTTGAGTTCTTCATGCTGCGTTCAAGGCATGCTCTGACTTTTCATTCCCGTTGTTTTTTCTGTGAGGAAACTTGATTTTTAGTTGTTTCTTCGTGTAGAACAGCTTCACCTCAGAGCTGTCTGTCTGTCTGTCTCTGTCTCTGTCTGTCTGCGTCTCTGCTGGCTCGGTTTCATGCTGCGCTGAAATGCTGCTTGAGCTGCAGCATTACAAGAAAATGCTGCAGCCATCAGCTTGCAAGAAAAAACCTAGTACAGTAATGTTTTCTTTTTTTTGTTTACATGGGTTAGGTTTCCTTCTGACTAAGTGATGGATTTAAATGTTGAGTCAGAACAGACTTAGATGTATAAAGTTAATCAGGAGACAGAAACAACTGAACTGTTTTGGTCTTAGTCATAGAAACGGCATCATGTGTTTAGATATTGCCAGGGAAACCAGAGGGACGATTACCAACTTACCAAGAGAATTTCGAAGTGGAGCTTGATCACAGATAAATTGTGCTGTGATCTTTTTATTCTTTTTATTTATTTATTCTATTTTGTCAGTTTTTCCTTTATTTTTCTTATTGTTCTTAATTTCCTTCATGTTTTTTATCGTATTTTACTTTTTTATTTTTCCTTTTTCCAAATACTCTTTCTTTTGTTTCCATTTTTATCTTTATTCCTTTTGCTCTTTTTTTCTTTTATTTTCCCCTTATTTCCCTTTTACTTTCTTCCTTTTTCCTTTTTTTTCCTTATTTTCTCTTTTTCCATATTCTTTCACCATTTTTTTCTTGTGTTCCCTGTTTTTTCCCTCGTCTTCCTTTTTATTCCCCTCTTTTTTCCAAATGTGGCGTCAACTAGATGAATAATCTTTGCAGAGTTTTGGAGTGAACCAGGTCTGTTTGGTTCATGTTTCAGGTTTCAGCATATGGTGAATGTTACAGTGTAGCTTGGTTAGTTGTAATTTTATGTAGAGATGGTGACTTAAAACACTTTATCCATTCAAGGTGCAATATTATGGACTGTCTCTTATTTCCAAATGTATTTAGCATATAGAAAAGCTAATTTCAACTTCATTTAACTTTTTATCTCTTTTATATATACTAAAATATACTTAATACTTTTTTTGTTTGTTTGATGTTTCTTTGTTAGGCTTCAGATTTTTCTCACTTTAGATTTTCTTTTTCAAAAAGCCCCAATAACTCAAGAAAATGACTGTTTTCTGGAGCCTTTAACCATGTGTGCTTCAGTGGGGAAGTGAGAGGAAGCATTTGCGTCTGCAGGTCTTCAGCCTTGAACCTGTGACATTTAAAGCGTGCAGCATATGTCTGCGCTCTCTGCAGCACCAGATGCTTGTAAGAGTCGTCTGAGCCTGTTGCAGTCATCCTGACTTACTGACCCGGCATCACTGCTGCTTTAAATCAGGATTAGTTACATAACCAGGATTTATCCTTCTGTTAAACACGGATCACACACACCTCTTCCTTAAGACACATGAGGCTGTCTGGTGACACCATTAGCTTCTCCGTCTCTCTTTGTTTTTCCTTTTCTACTTTTTTATTTCACTTGTTAGAGGCCACTTTTGTTACAACCTGTTTGTACTTTCTTTTTAACCACTTAGAAGACAGATCTAGCATTTTGTTTTAATTTTTTAGGATAATAGTGAACATAAATGAATCTTTTCAAATATCAGTTTGAAGAAAAAGCAAGAATCTTCTGATTTCCATCACCTCGACGTTAAAGGTTGTTGAAGATCTTCCCTGTTTATTTTCTGCAGTTATTTAGATTACAGTTATTGATCATTGATTATTTAGGCAGAGAGTGTCTTCATGAACACATCGTCTGGGTTTTATTTTGATTTAGTGACACAATGCAGAGATGAGGCAGTTGTTGCTGTTATAAGAAAACAGCTGATAAGAAAAACCTTTGTGCCAACTAACTTTAAAAAACACAAATTTAATTTAAGAAAATTAGCAAACATTTGCACCATCTAGTGATCACATATGAAAAGTGCAGGCTTGTTTGTAACTTGCTTATTTTCTTTTTTTAATCTGTAAAGTTAACAACACTGGTTACAAAAAGAGGATTTTCTAAAGAACTTAAACTTGAAGAAATATTTATAGTTGTATATTTATATTTTATCATCATAATACAATGGTGCATATTTTCTTTTTATCACACTGTTAAACACCAAATTTATTCAGTCTATTTGTCAGATAAAATCTCTTTTCAGATTTTTACTATTTAGATTCATGGTTGATTAATTTCCAGTCAACATCTTTTCATGCACAGTCTCAAGCTTGTATTTTGATCCATATTAGGACTTTGTATTGACTTCAATAGATACTTAATTGTCTGAATTGGGACATTTTGTTCAGGGAGTGACTTATAACAAACAAAAGAAAAAATAATCAACATCAAAACACACTTAACCATAGTCAACGTAAAGAGAGAAACAACAACTTCCGCTCTAGTTCATTGCTTCTGTGCATGCTACTTAATTATGTGGCAATTTATGAAAATGTAATTGATTGAAGCATGTTCTCATTTAAACCTACTAAGATGACTTCTATTCATTTTAGTATCTTCATTTATGCCTAACCCTAACCCCACCTGTTACCTGTTTATCCCTAACACAGGGGTCTGCAACCTGCGGCTCTTTGAACTTCCCACAATGACTCTTAATAGCTTTTGTTAAAAAAATTACATAAAATCAGTCAATGTTTTTAAATATACAGAGAGTAACAACTGGAAGTTTTCACAGTTTTTAATTATTTGCACTGGATTTTCACAAAGAATGACACATCTTTGTTTTCCCACCTGATAGTTCGGTAAGCTTGGCTTGCTTTGGGACCAAAATTGGAAAATTTATTACATTTTTAGCTGCTGCTTGTCACACTGCAGTTTGTCAAACGGACTAAACCATTTGAAAAACCTGTTTCCCTCCTCGGCTGCAAGGGCGCTGCACCAAGATCCACTGAAGGAAGTAACACAAAAACGTTTGAGAAGACACTGAGCCCATCTTCCTTATTGTAAATAAATGTAAATAAAACTGGAGTAGCGTCAGAGGAGTTCTCT
Organism: Poecilia latipinna; assembly: GCF_001443285.1. Taxonomy (NCBI): domain Eukaryota; kingdom Metazoa; phylum Chordata; class Actinopteri; order Cyprinodontiformes; family Poeciliidae; genus Poecilia; species Poecilia latipinna. The sequence continues at coordinate 1,252,842 of NW_015112631.1, forward strand.
TTTGTCTTTGGCTAAAGACCACAAGTCATTTCTCCTGCTAGCGCTGGATTAGCGCTGTTTTCATTGTATTTACCCAGAATACCCTGTGCTTTAGTCTGCTTCCTGCTTTTGGAGCGGTCTCCGCTCCAATTGGCATCATTTGACATTCGTGGCTGTTCTCCGAATAAAATGGCTCTTTAGGTCGCATAGGTTGCAGGCCCCTTGTCTAACCCAACCTTAACCAAAACTTAATTTACGTTCTTCCTCTAAACTGAACCCCTTACAAGCGAAATAGGGGGCTACCACAGTAGCACCAACCTTTGGTCCCCATAGACATAAAGGTCTTCAGGGAGTCGGTGAATGTATTGGGCAGTTGGCCCAATATGTAGCAAAACAAGTACACACACACACACACACACACACACACACACACACACACACACACACACACACACACACACACACACACACACACACTGACTGTTTGATGATATCCCTTTGTTACAGTATAAACTCCATCCCACTCCACCCAAACTTCTCACCTGATTCATGTTGTTGTTTCATCTGGTGTTTCAGAGCAGCGGGGGGTTCTGATGATCCATCTGTGCTTTAAGGGTCCGAGTTGTTCTGCGTTATAGAGGAAGTTTAGAGGACATTGGTATGTGTTGAATTGATATTTGGTTGATTCCTAATAGATTGTTTTGTTCTTCTTCTTCTTGAGGGTCACAGACCAACCTGAGAGAATCAGCAGATCTCCGGTCACAAGGTGAGTGCAGTGAATCTCGTCTGTCTTACAGATAATTGTTAAAATCTTCATGTTTGACATAGATTTGGGTAAAGTTGGTTTACCCAAATCTATGGCCGGGCGACGCAGCTTGTTGAAAATCTGACAAGCTGCGTTTCCAATGCAAATGTGCTCAAACCTTTTGTGAGCATTCTGCTAATTTTTAAGAAACAGAATTTCACAATTGCAGTGTTTCCATTACATGAGAAAAGTAATTAAAATCACATTTGAATAAGTTTTTTATGTGATAAGTCATTGAAAAGTATCATCCTCCAACTGCTTCCTGTTTTCTTCTTCGTCTTCTTTGTGTTTTGCACCAGTTGTAACATCCGGTTGTTGACCATGTGACCCGTGATGCACCAAAAGGTGTTGCCACTGCAGTTTTGCAAAATAAACCAATTTCTATACGGCCAAGAAAAATCCCACTTTATCCTCTTTCCTTTTTTCCTTTCTTTTTATTTTATTCTTTTTTTCTTTCCTTTTTAGCATTTTTCTCTTTCTGTTTTAGTCCGTTTCCCATTTTTCCCCTTAATTATTTTTGTAAGTTTTCACTTTTTTTCTCAAATCCCTTTTCTCCTACTATCCTTCTTTTTTTTCCGTTTTCCATTTTTTTCTATTTTCCCCTTTTCATTTTTCCTCTTTCCTGTCTCTGACATTTTCCAGTTTTTTTCCTTGTTTCTCTATCTTTGTAATTGAGGCATTAATTCCTGTGAGATCCTGCTCACAGGAATCCAGCAGGATTACATCTGTTACATGTTTCCTGTACATCTGTGGCTGGTAGTTTGTAGTTTATCTTACTGAAGCTCTCATTTGCTCCTCTCAGCCTCAGCCTCTCCAGCCCAGTCTCAGGGTAATAGCAGCAGGTAAAACAGTGGCAGGTCAATGTAATCTATGCAGACTGTGAAGTAGAGTGTGTTGTGATAATTCCTGCAGGTAGAACTAAGATAAATGTTTGCATCCTATTTGCACCTTAGAAGGGTTTTAAAATGTGTGGTTTTTTGTTGTTAGTGCTATTGTAGATGAACTGTTGTGAATTTGCATTTATTTTATCTTGATGTTCTGATGGGTATAAACTGTGATAGCATCACAGTTACAGGTCACATTTGTCTACTATAAACATTTTTTTTATTTTAAAGTGAGAAATATGCAATACAACTTAAATGAGAAGCTACCTGATTTGTCAGAGGGTAAAAATGTAAACAAACAGCAGCAATATTGTTTAATAAGTTTACACACACACACAATACTTTTTTAAAGCACCTTTTCATTTCCTTCCTTTCCCTTTAGCCATTCTTCTTTCCTTTGCAGATAATGTCTTTGAAAACTTTAATCGATAGTCTGACATTTTTATATGAAAAACATACAGAAACAAATCAACATTTGATACTTTTTCCTGTCAAACGAGTTTTTTTCACTTAAATTGTACAGATCACGTAAAAAATAGGAAAGTCAAACTAAACCTGATGTTTTAACAGGAGTGTTTCTCTATATGCTTTATATTATTTTATATTAAAGTGAACAATTATTACTGTTTCTGTGCCCCTTAAAAGGTCTTAAATTCGTGTATCTAAAATTAAGGCCTTAAAATATCTTAAATTAATTTTTTAAATGTAAGTTGGCCTTAATAATGTTACTTTTTCAGACATTCATTACTTAAGTGACTCAACCCAGTGGAGGCTATCGCTATCTAGTTGTTTATATACTTTTGCTAGCTAGCTAGCCACAGTATGCGCTGTACAATGGCTGCTAGAAAATAAGTGTTTTGTTGTAGACTTACCATCCAGAAACCACTTACTGCATTCTTGTTGGCTGTGCTGGAGGCTCCACTTCTTCTTTTCAAACCTGTACGGTTGTATAATTGCGCATCTGTTTGAAGCCATTTTTAAGTCCAAATGTAAACTTTGAGTTGGGGGGGCGTGGCCAGCTGCAGCTTATTTGGATTTAAAGTGAGAAAGATCCTAAAACAGCTCAAAATAGGCAGAACTGAGTAGAGAAAAATCTCATTATCCAAGAGTGATTTGGGGCAAAAACATGTTTTTAACATGTTTTTAAAACATGTTTTTTTTTATTTAAAACATGTTTAGAGCTATCTTAACATGTTCAAGGAAGAATTAAAGGCCACCTTTAAATTTAAGACACCCATAGGAAACAGGACAATCTGATTTAATTTTTTTTCTTCTTTCTTCCTATTTTTTCAACCACATTCTTTCCCATTTCTTTAATTTCTTTCCCCTCTACTAGTCGCCATCTATCTGGGCATCAAAAAGCGGCCGAGCCCCGGACCCCCCGATGCGGATGGGATGTGAGGGTCCGGAGCCCCCGGGACCCGGCCGAGGTGGTTCTGGCCCTGCGGGAGGCGGCGCAGGGCTGCGGCTGCCAGGTCCACCTGGCCGGCCCGTTCCTCCTGTCCTGCACCCACGGCGCAGCTGGAGCCCGCGTGGCCTTTGAGGCCGAGGTCTGCCAGCTGCCCAACGGGCCGGGCCAGAGCGGCGTGAAGTTCAGGCGCCTGTGGGGGGCGCCGTTGGCCTTCAGAGACATCGCCGCCAAGGTGTCGAAGGAGCTGGAGCTCCGAGGTGAAGCGGGTAGGTGACAGACTGACACCTCCAGGAAAACACCCGCAGCTCCCAGACTCTTCCCACTCACAGCCAGACGGACTGAAGATGGCCCTTTGACCTCCGACCCCCGCTGAGCTCACACATACACAGCTTGAGGCCATAGAGTTGGACTTTCTTTTTTGCTCAGATTTAACTTCAGGTTGCTGAGAATGACGGAAAACTTGTTGTTGTTTCTGTCACTTGTCATCATTCCTTTTTAAAGAGCTGCTATTTAAATGTTTTTTTAATTATTTTTCTGTGTAATCAGTTCATTTTTCTTGCTTAGTGCTTTTAAAATAGGAGGAAATTGACGACTGTTGTCAATATTGGAAGCAGATGTCACAGAGGAAACCTCCAGCCACTAGGGGGAGAGATGCAGAAATGCAGGGACTGCCAACAGACTAAATGGAGCGTAGTTACGTTTCCTCTGTCTGGATACCTGCTGAAACGTTTGCTCCACCATTTTGTCATGGTAAAAGTAAGTACACCCTCCTACAGCTATAAAGTTTGCCATATAAGGATATAATGACAATGTTTCGGACTTTCAAATTGTCATTATTTATTAAACAAACATGAAGCCAAGATAAAAACAATTTTAAGGGTGCATTTAGTGCATTTAGTTTTTCCACACATCTTTCCATTGGGGTTTTATTTAGTTTGATGTATGTTTACTGTCATTTAATCTTTAGTGTGATTCTCTAAACTTGAGGTTTGATGCAAATATTTTTGAATCTAATAAAGATGAAATCACTTTATTTTGTCCTGTTACTTAAAACTCTAGAATTAAAGGAGGGTGTACTTTCTGTTTACTGTAGTTAGAAAGTGAGCAAAACTGCAAAATTAAAAAAATAATAATAATTGAATTAATTGAGCTCCTTTCCAACACTAAGCTTCAGTTAATGGTGAAACTGTTTTTTTTTTACATCATTATTATTATGAATTACTTTTACAGCACCAATATAATTAAATGTGGAAATAATAAAAACAAGTTGGTTTACTTTGTTTTATGTTATAAAAACTAAAGAAAATGAATTCCTTCAGTAATCTTTTAAAAAAATCCAACAGCTTTTACTTCCAACTGCAAACTAAATTCTCTCCCACATCGACATTAAACTGGCTCAGAGCAAAATAGAGTAGTTGGTGCTTCCCTCACTTTGTTCAGTGTCCAGACTGTCTGATCGTTGATGTTTAGGGAAGAAAACCGCCACAAAGCCAAGGATCGCATGATTTAGACCCAACTGGACGTCACCTGGTTAAGTTTTAAGATTTCTGGAATCTTTAAACAGATTGAGTACATTTTCTTTCAGGTTTTCAGTGTACTGAACAACAATGACTCCTGGCAAAAATGTTGAATCATGACACATTGAGAATGTTTTGCAATGTAATGAAAAACATCTGATATGACCAGAGGTGGGCAGAGTACACAAAAATTGTACTCGAGTAACAGGGGTATTACTGTAACGTATTTTATTCAAGAGTAAAACGTATTTGGGGTAAAAGCTTAATAGTGGCGAGCTCTGCTAGCTGAAAAGCTAGCTGCGCTAACACTAAAGCACTAATCAGAAACATTATTTCAACTAAAACTATTCCAATATTTAGTGCCAGCTAATGCTAGAGCACTAAACTAACATGCTATTTAGTGGAAGCTAATGTTAACATGCTATACTAACATACTTATTGGAAGCTAATGCTCAAGAGCTACACCAACATATTTTTAGTGGAAATTAACTCTAAGGCTCTACACCAACATGCTATGGAGTAGAAACTAACACCAAATAGCTATGCTAACATGTTATTTAGCGGAAGCTAACATTATAGTTAGTGTAGCCAACATTTTATTTAGTGTAAGCTAATGCTAATGTGTTAGCTTCCACTAAGTAAAGTGCTATACCTACATGTTATTTAGCTAAGACTAAATAGCTATACTAACATGCAGTGGAAGCTAATGCTAAATTGCTACTCCAAATTTTACCCAAACTAATATCACTCAAGTAAAAAAACAAAAATTACGGTACAGTAAAACTACTCTTCAAAGTATTTTTTCCCCAAAAAAGTTACCCAAATTAAATGTAAATTTATGGAGTTACTACCCACCTCTGTGTACAACAGTTGGTTATAATTAATGGTTTTTCTTGATCTACTCAGTTTTTTTCTCTCTGGGGAAATTAAACCATTTTCTATTAATTATATTAAGGTCATTCGTGGTTTTTCAGGTTACAAACATGCTTGTTTTTTTTTTTTAGATCGATTATTAGACATCCTCCATGAGAAGTGCTTCCATAATTTTTGCCAAGAGTTGTAAATCTAAGCTGTTTCTTGATTCTTTTCCATAAAAGCTGTAGATTTTCCCAGCACTGCTGGTATGACTGTTCCCCCAGTGGATTAAAGTTACAGACTGTTAACCAATCAGATTCCTGATTCAAAATGCCAAGCTCAAACATCCAAATCTCTGGCATCACTTTGATGTAACAGGTATAAAACATTCTCCATTTTGTTTTATTTTAGGTTCTTTATTGCTCATCTCTAAGAAAATCTACCAATGTTTGTGGAGTTTCTCTGATTTCTGGTGTCCCTCAGTGTCTGAAAATGTCAAGCTGTGATTTAGAGGCTATTTGTTCGACTTTCTGTTTGTTTACTGCTCTGCCTCATCGCCCCAAAATGTTCTCAGACTAATCCATGCTTCAAGACCACTGATTACTTAAATCCAACGTACCGCCGGCTGAGACACCAGAAACGACCGACTTGCAGTCCTGCATGTCTCCTAGGATATAATGTGTGACACAAAATAAAAACCTTCAACCTCTGATATTTTTTATTCTTTCCTTTTTATGCATATTTGGAGAAGATCCATAAACTTTGTTTTTCTCCACGTGTAACATTAAATCAGAATAAATAATAATTTGGGAAATCATACAAAGACGGACTAGAGAGTATATTTTAACGTAGTACCTGATTATAAAATCTAAATTAAATTAGCCAACATACCAGGAAAAGAATGACAGAACTCCACAAGTCTGGTTCATTATTGTAGCTTACACATAATGTAAGCAGTTTTGCTAACACTAAAGCTCTTTAACATGGCATTTAGCAGAAGCTAATGCTAACTAATATACCAACAAGGTTTTATAAAATGCTATACCAAAATGGCATTTAGTGGAAGCTAATGCTAAAATACTATGCTAACACGGTATTTAGCAGGAGCTAATGCGCTATCCCAACATGGTATGTAGTGGAAGCTAACTTGAAAGCCCTTTGCCAACAAGATATTTCATGGAAACTAATGCTAACGCGCTATACCAACACAATATTTAGTGGAAGCTAAAGTTCTACACCAATGCACTATTTTGTGGAAGGTAATGCTAAGGCACTATACCGGCACAGTATTTAGCAGGAGCTAAAGCTAAAGCATTTTACCAACATGGTATTTAATGGAAGTTGAACTAAAGTGCTACACCAACATGGTATTTAGCAGAACGTAATGCTAAAGCGCCTTGACCTAAAAACAGGAGAATTTTAGTTACTTTCGTCAGACAATGGGTTGAGAAAAGGTGATGTCTGTTCTTACAGCAGGTATACACAGATTTCAACTGTACCTTTGGTTTCTATGAAGAAAAACAAAAACAGGATGAATTGATTGTTACATGGGGCTTTGTTTAATTCTCCAGTTACATTTTACAACCAAAAAAAAAACTTTTTACACACATAGCCACGACCAGACTATGCATAGGTTGATCCCAGGATGTTACGAAGGCGATGGGAAGATATCAGAAGAAATTAGATGAATAGGGAGAAAAGGCAGAAAAAGTAAACAGAAGTAAGAAAGAAAGGAGCAGAAGGAAAAGTGGAGTGTCTTTGGATGGAAGGAAGCCATCAGCAGGAAGTAGCCATTTGGCCGAAACCAGTAAAATAACTTTACAACGAGGCTACATGTTCATTTTTTTTCTTTAGAAAATAGAAAAAAAAAAACCACAGACAGTCATTTCATCAAATTCCTTGTCTGTCCGCTTTACTTCTGAGCGGGGATCATGCCGTCGATGGACTCGCCCTTCTCCAGCTTCTTCTCCATCTCCACCATGAGCTTCACGCCGTCGACCACCAGCTGCACCTGCTCCACCTCGGAGGAGCCCAGACGGTCGGCGTTGGAGATGTCGAACACGCCGCCCACTGAGGCTGTGTCCACACCGCCTGGCGGAGCAAACGGAAGAATGAGGCCTAGTCCAAACATCGCCGAGTCCTTTTAACCACATGCTGGAGAGCAAAAACTCATCAACAATTACTAGCATTGGTTTTAGCTCTCAAGTTGTTAACGCTCTGAATCTTAAATATGTGCTACTAATTGTCAACACTAGGACAACTACATAAGGTCAGGACACAGTTTTAATCCAAAACACTGCAAAGAAGAGGGAAGTAGCTATGCTAGCTTGACTTTGACCATCTTAACATGTAGATGTGCTGCAGAATCCAGTGCTTCAGTTAATTTTTTTTTTTTTTTTTTAAAAAAGGCGACCCACCCACCATTTGTGATAGATCATCAGTAGATCAGGTGTTTACATTAGCTAATCAACCACCGCTGTGTTAGCTTAGCTAATAGCAGTGACGGCTAATTTACCACAGCCATCACTTATTAACGACTGCAAAATACACATCAAGCCCAAAAACATAAAACTGTAACAGACTGAATGTTCAATTCTTGTGTTTTGGTGTTGAATCCTGGTACATTAGTGGTGTTGTTGTCAGTTGCTGTGGCAACGGGTCTGTGTGTAGCGTAGCTGACACAGAGAGCAAGACAATAAGAATATTAAATGGTTTTTCTGTGTTATTTCCCCATTTGCTGTAGTACACTGCACTGAATTAATAATACCTAAATCTCCAGGTTTGATTATCAGAATGTTTCTGTTGGTAAGTAAAACAATCGTCTTTCTGTCCTCCAGTCTTGTGCACATACGTGAAATTTCTGGGTGAAAACAATAAGGTGTGTACATATAAAACAATATTTTCCACACCTGATTGGTAAGTGTTCAAGCTGCTGAATTACAGCACTGAGCGTTGCTTTAAACATGCCAAGCCCATAGGGGGCAGTGTAGCGCAAAGCGAAAGTCTACGTCAGCCGATCACAATCCTTCATGTTTAATTCCTAAATTAAACATGGCACCAGGAAGTTTTTGTGTGGATAGATGGTGAGGTTGAACTACTTTTAAATACTGTGTTAGAATATAAAGTTAATAAAACATGTTGACAGGGAATCGTAGTTGTCAGAAGTAACTTTTTGTTTTGAAGAGGAAGAAGACAATCGGCAGAAGCAGCTTAGCTTAAATATTTAGTATTTTACTATATATGGCTACAATATATGAATATATTCTGGGACCATCTGTATTTCCACAACAGACATATTAGTGGTCAGAAGTCACTTTTTATTATTTGTTCAACTTCAGGTTTAAAAGCCCAATGGACAATTAATGATACATTAAGTACATAAAAAGACACAAAATTAAGAGACAATCAAAGTTAAAATAGTTATGGGCATTACAGTAAGACAACTGGAGTCCGTGTATTTTTCTTTATTTTTGTGCTGCATTTGTTTTCCTCCCTACGGTTTTTGGAGTAAAATACTCTTCTTCGACTCTAAAATGTGCCAAAGTGTATAGAAAAAGCACAACAGCGCCTCCTACGGCCAGAATATACAGCGGTCATAGAATATGACGTCACCAGAGGTGGGCAGAGTACCCACGAGCAGAAATACGTCATAATAAAATTACTCAAGTAAAAGTAAAAAGCACAGCAAAGTAGAGATGCTAATAAAAGTACTTTTTTTTCCCATCCAAAATAGCTACTCCTTACTACCCGCCTCTGGGTGTAACACCTGTTCTTCCGCCCCGCAGAGTAAAGGAAGCGGTTCCCGTACGTACCTGTGCCGCGTTTCTGCAGACGCAGCCTGGTCAGGATCTCCTCGAACTTGGGGTGCGTGCTGAGCTTGGGCAGCTTGACGTGCACGCCGCCGCGCAGGCCGGTGCCCAGGTTGGAGGGGCAGGTCAGGATGTAGCCCAGATGCTCGTTCCACATGAAGCCGTGGTTGTGCTTCTTGAAGATCTCCTCAATCTGACCAACATGAAGAGACACCGGAGTAAGGCTTGATTACTACCGAAATATATACAGCTTGTTTAATTTCTATTAATCCATAAAATATGTTCACTTTGCCTCCAAGCACAGCGTCCATTTTAAGTGGTGTTGGTTAACAGTTTTAGGAGTTTTCAGTATTTTCCGGCTGCTTTCCATCGGTCCAGTGCCTGACAACACGTGGTGCCGTTTGTAAAGTTACACAGTAAAAACTTGACATCAATAATTTGGTTTATTTAGCCTGAAAAAATGTGGCTGTTCATTTCTCAGTCATATTTTCACCATTTTATTCATATATTTATAAATGTCAGAGTTCCAAACTAAATATGTAATTTGGTGAATTAAATGCTTAGTTATCAAACTAAATATTTAGTCTGAAAATGACATTTAGTACTGAACTAATGTATAGTTTGAAAGCTAAATATTTATTTTTAAATTAAATATTTAAGAATAAATATTTGAAATTAAATAATTATTTCTTTAGCTCCCTAACTAAATATTTAACTTTAATTATAGTTGGTCTGTTGGACTTCTTCCATATATTATGTTCATTATTTTATAAATGACAGAAAAAGCAGATTGTTTACATTCAAGCTGAATTGCTTTAATGTTAAAGTAATGCTGTGTGAAATGTTCTGATATTCAGATGTTTATGATTTGATACCAAATAATAAATCCTCCATTTGAGAAAAGGAGGGACAAGTGTTTGTGCCTCTCCACATATATATGCTGTAATTCCTGTAAATATAACAAGACTTTTTTTGTATTTTTCATGCAGCCTGATGTGTAATTTCTCCCTCTGCAGAGATATTTTGTAAAACAGTCTGGGACTGTAAGGCAGCTAATTCGGGATTAGCAATCTGTGGAGGTTATTCGGCTGGCAGTTTCTGGTCTAGGTGTAACTTTTTTATATTTTTTATATTAGATACATTGTTTACCAGGGGAAATGTTTTTCTGTTGTCAATAAATGCATTTATATCTACATAAATATCAAATATATGTATTAAAAAATGTCCAAAGTCCAATTAAAACTCCAGAAAGCCTAGATGAAAACCACTTTAAGGACTTTCACTTCATCAGTACAATAGAAGTCTGACTGCTGCAGCAAATCTGCCGTATTTTAAGAAGTCAGTTGGATCTGTAATGTGTCTGCTTTTCAGCAGCTCTGAGGTTTATGAGTTTCACCTTCTGCAGGCCAACGCAGAAACGTTTGAAGACCTCCTTCATGTTGCCTCCCTTCTGCATGGAGATGACGCGCAGGTGGTCCTCCTCGTTCACCCAGACCAGGAAAGTCTTGTTGTCGTTGTGCCTGATGGATGAAAATATTATTCAAATCAAGGTGCAGCACAAAGTAGTTGGAGCTTCAACTCTGATAAGGTGATTCAGTCCAAGTGAATCAAGAAGATGCAACAGAAATGTCTTATTTGGTGAACAAAGAGGATGTTTGGCTACTGTACGGATGTATCAGACCAGTGGGGCTGAAACGATTAATCAGTTATTGAAATAATTGTCAACTAATGTTAGCATACAGACTAAACAAAAGTCCATTTACTGAAAGAACAACACATTTAATGCAATAGTTGAGCCAAAACTGTGCAAAATACGTTCATTTTGCATTTAAGATACAAAAACAACCATTTGTCTGTAAATACGTTCAACCCAGAACTTCTCAAGTGGCAGTTCTGGCTTCTCCTGGTTCAAATTCTGTAATGATTAATCATGATTAATTGATTATTGTAATAATCGTCAGCATATTTAGTAATCGTTTAATCATTAAGTGGAGCATACAGACTCAACAAAAGATGATTTGCTGAAAGAATAAAACATTCAGAACTGTAATGAAGGCAAAACTGTACAAAATAACTGCAGAATGTACCAATATTTCTATCGTTAATCGTTAGAATAATTGATAAATAATCGTTATTTGCAGCTCTGCTCACCAGATGCCCCTGGCGTCAGGCCAGTCGCGGGCCATGCCGGCGCAGGTCAGCAGGGGGGACACTGGCTTGTCAAACAGGAAGTGATCAGCGATCAGCTGCTCCTGCTCGGCGTCGGTCATGCCGTTCAGAGGGTAGTACTTTCCCTTGAACTCGCCGTCCAGGGAGGACAGGGCTGGAGGGGGACAGAATATTCAAGGAGAGAAGGAAACGGTGGGGATGTGAGTCAGTTTGAAGCTCACCCTCGATGCTCAGCTTCTCGATGCCTCTGCGCTCTCCACGGCTGTTGTGGGGGGGCAGGGTGAAGCCCTTGATGCTGCGGCCGGTACGCACACGGCTGGACAGCACGTAGTTGGGGTCCAGGTCGTCGCCACCCTGATGGTGCAAAGAGGGGAGGCCATTTTTTCTTTGTTTTGCTTCAATTGTCATCATTTTTTAGCATTCTGAAAAGTTCAAAGTTTACTAAAAGATGGACAAAATTACATAATTTTGCTGAAGTGACTTCAGCAAAACAACTACTGAGAGGGTCTCCTAAACATACCTTATCAGTTGAATTGTTTGCCATTGCAGTAATAAAGTAATTGGTGCAAAAAGAACCATAAATAGGGAAGACTAGAGGCCTCTTGAGATAATGTATTACTCTTTTTGCTCTTAAATTTGTGCTAAATATGTAATTTAAAATGGTTTAGGCCAAGATAACTTAATAAATACTTAATGAAAATGTGCTAACATTTCAAAAGTGAAAACTGCATTGAGCGTTTCGCAAAACTTTAAAAGCGTAACTAAAAAATTTGACATGTCATACTTTTCTTACAGTATTTTGTACCTACAACATTTTTCCTCATCCCTGCCATTTAATCCCAATTTATCATCATTTATTATACTCATGTTAATGTAGTAATCATGTGCAGAGTTTAATATTTTGGTAAGCTAAAGAAATACATTTCACATTTATTTATGTACAGGTTGTAGATAAATACAGAAGCTTAGCTAAAGCATAATGGAGCATTTTTAATATTTGAATGTAAAATTGTGTCTTTATTCTGAACAATATGCTGAACTGGACCAGTGTGAGGTAAAAATAATGATACTTTGAATTCAGGAACGAAACATCCACTAGGTGGCAGCACCTTTTTGTAGCCAAATTTGTAACTTTTATACTTACAGATGATGAGAACATGATGTTATCATAAATTAGACAAATAACTAAAAAAGATCCATTGTAAACCAAATAAAATCAAGACTGACTATGGTAAGATAAATTAAGGGTTGAAAAAATGACGTCATATTTGAATGGAGGGCCCCATGAGTGTGACGGTGTTTGGCCCTGAACCCAGAATGGCTAAAGCCAAGTCCTTACCTTCAGGTTCTCGAAGTTCAGGTCAGTCTTGTGCTTGTCGGTGGGCTTGTATCCGCCATGACGGTCGGAGATGATGGGGTCAAGCAGCTCCTTGAAGACCTCATAGGACTCCTCGTCTCCGGCGACGCAGCCCACGGTCATGATGAAGGGGTGACCTTACAGAAACGATACAGAAGAATTAGATAAACCTCCTGGAACCATCTCGAAGCTAAAGACGAATATTCAGATGTTTGCTTCAGTTAATCTAAGTCTTGGACAGGAAATCTGCTGTTGTGATTGTTTTTTTGCAGACGACTGAGTCCTTACCTGGGTTGTCAACACCAGTCTGGATGACGTCATCCACAGTGAAGCCACTGGGGGTGGATTTGCCCCTCAGCTTGGAATAGATGTCCTTGTTAAGTACCTGCAATAGATGACACAAAATACCTCACTTACTCCGTTTCCTCGGTTGGAAGCTAGTTTTGTTTAAAGGCTCATCCAAGAGGCTAAATATGACGGTGTACCTTGGCCATGTGGTTGTTGTGCTGAGAGAGATCGGGGAACTCCTCATCCACGGAGAACTTCATCTTGTAGTCGTTGTGGCAGTTCTTCATGGCTGCCATTCTTACTTTGTCTGAGGAAGTGGAGAGGAGGTGTTAATTTCTAAGAATCTCATGTGCAGGGAAGTGCAGGCTTTGGTTACTCTGGTGATTAGAAGGAACGGTTGAAGAAAAGTCTTCAAATATCAACATAAAATTGTCAGATTTTAAATATAGTCTGTCAAGGAAACAATGTGGATGCTTTTCCGTGAGTCCTGGAGTGAGACAGAGACATTTACTGCCTGCATGTCTCACCACCTGTCCAGGTTATAAATAGAACCACGACGATTCGTTTCAGCTCCAACCAGTTGAGACTCACTCTGGGGGCATTTGGCTCATCTTTTGGCTTCAAAATGCACCAAACCTTTGCACTTTAAATAAAACCAACAATCAAACCGATCATTTTTTAACACCTATTTTCCAAATTTAACCTATCCTCTGCAAAAACACAAAATATTACCAAGTAATTTTGGTCTAGTTTCTAGTGCAGATATCCTGCTACACCTATTACAACACATTTTCCCCATATTATAAGTAAAACAATCTGCCAATGGAAGTGGAATTTGTTCATCAATATTAAGAATTAATTACTTAAAACAAACTTCTATCTTTTGTTGAAAAGGTTCTTGTAAGTTAGTTTTGTCTCACCTCAAGTGTATGCAGGTATTTGTTCTAGAGACTAGACCAAAATTACTTGGTAATATTTTGTGTTTTTGCAGTGCTCTGTTGACTTTCAAGCATTGCACCTTGATTTTTAAATGTAAAGCTGCACCTTGTGAAGTTGCAGCTGCAGAATCAATCAGTTAATAGTCTGAGCTGCCAGTTTCTGTAAGGTCAGCTTGTGGAAGTCCATCAGACTCATGAGACCCGGAACGCCAAAAGGTCAAAGCATGCATGCCACACAGATGCCTCCATACCTTCCAACGGCTAAATCGAGCTCCCTAAACTATTCAGAGATGAACCCTAGAGTTGTTCTGCAGGCGTCAGCAGCAGCTGATGGACAGCCACAACTGTTTGCATGACACTCCTGTTGCACAGTCGACTTATTATGCAAAAATGACTCAAGTGTCTCAAAAGAAAAGCTTTTAGAAGTTAAGTAAATATAGTTTATTTCCATTTGTATTGTCTAGATTAGGAGGAAGCAAGGAATTTGTTTTGACCAAATGATTGCTGAAATCCTCGACACCTTCTTAATTTTCATCTAAAAATATCAGTTTGCTACTTTATTACCTGCTTAGGAGAAAAGAAAGAAGTAACAAATCCCGGGATCAGATCCTGTTCGCCCAATGTAGGGGTTGCCCAGCTCTGACAGGTGACGGACTAAAGCCTTTATACCCAGATCTCTGTGACTATTGGATGGCTGGGTCTGGGGTCCCCTCGTTCCATTGGTTGATGCAGCTTTTCTGGGCATGGATGGGTTCCTAAAAGGCAAGAACAAACGTCACACAGAGCTGGAGAACAGGGGCGAGGCAACAGCTGCGAGCGCCTGGTCCAACCTTCCACCCTCTGCCTCCTGGTTGCTGCTTGGATATCAGCAAAGGGAACACAATCACATCAGATTCATGCAAAATGCCTTCAGTTTAAGTGTCTTTTGCTGTTATTTTTATTTTATGAACATAAACTAATGTTTTTCTTCACAGTGTTTTAAACCAAGAATCAAAATTTTACTTTGATATTAACTGAAGATCCAACAGTTTGGACATGTGGAGAGTTTACTGTGCTTGGAGTGTTTGTTACTGGAGCTCCGTCTTTGTTTTAAGAAGTTAAAATAACTTTGATTACATCATCCTGATAGCAAGAACAGATTAGATTTCAGTTCATGTATGACTGCTACGTGGCTCTGTTCTTTGAATGAAATGTCGTGTTGTGACGCATAGTGATGGCATGCTCAAGTTCAAAATATTTGGTAGATTCAGTTTACATCTACTCAACATTGGCAGAAATGTCAAAGATTTAAAGCCTTTTTATGAGTTTTAACAATTGTTTTCTTAAAGTTTGAAGAAAAAAGTTCGAATTTTTTTGGAAATCCCGCTGTCATGCTTCATCATTGGTGTTTTAATGTTTGAAAGTCAGACTTTGGCTCCACTAAAAATAGACTTTTATTCTTAGTTCTGACCAGAAATGAACGAATGAGGTAAAAATATAAAACTGACTTAAACAAACAGTGGCGTTATTTACTCTAAATTGTTTTAGGAGTCTTCCTGTTGATACTCAACAACCAAGAAACTGAAAACATACAGGGAGTCTTTAGCATTAGCCTATGCTAAATGCTATGTTTAGTGTTAGCAGAACTGTTTATGTTTAGTGTGACTAACCTTTTAGTTAGCCGTGCCCACCAGTGGTTAGAACATCTTAGCTTGACTCCTTCCAACATATTACTGAGGGCAAATAGCTAAGTCTGTCACATCTGAATAATAAACTTTCTTTATGTTTTCAGTCATCTGAAACCAACTAATGGTTGTGAATGCTCCATCATACTCCAACTGTCTAATCATATTATAGACTTTATCAACATGACTGAAATCCCTACAGGCTCAATATTTGGATTTTAAGACATCAAAAACTTCAATGTTTTTGTTGAATTTATCACAACTTGTTGGCTTAATTAAGTAAATATTGTGCAACCAAATTATGCAACTGATGATTAAAAAGCTGAAACTGATTTTTTTTTTACTTCCCACGTAAACAAAACCATTTAAAGTGGTTTTAAAGTGACATGCTATGCTGATGATATCCTACTTTATATAGCAAAACTAATTTCTTGGCTCATTCTAAGCATGGTAAAAACCTAATGATAGAAGATATCTAGTGCATGTTTAGATACAGTTAATGTGCAGGAAAGGACATACAACCATAACACGAAGGTATCATTTATATTTTTTGCCTCATTCATAAGTTTGTTGCATGAAATTGTGTGTTGTGTTCAGGAGTGCAGGGATTCACACAGTCACTCCTTTCTTTAGCTTCTTTGCTCTAACTTCACGCTAGTCTCCAGTTTCACAGCTGTATCCTGACCATCCACAGACGACTTTCCAAATTAGTCTCCTTCTGTGTCACTGCATGAGGCTGGCGGGGTGAGCACCAGTCTCCTATGAATGAATGTAGATTACCATAACAACTAACAATGGGGCAGCATTAGAGGGTATGCCCAGTTAGGGGTCAGCTGCACCTCATGTGCTTAGAGCCAGCTGTTAGTTTGAAACTTGAACCAGTCAAGTGTCCAAAACCACCTTGGCACAAAAAAAGAGCTTCATGGAGTTGGGGACACCTTGTCGTCCAGCTTTGTCAACATTGTTTGGTGAGCATGTTAAGAAACTTGCCCAGAAAAGCATCACGGCATTCAAAAAAAGTGAGAAACTTTTTAAAATAAAAAGCATATTTAAGATCAAATGCAAAATGTTTCTCTAAAATTGTGAAATAACAAAAACAAGCCATGTATTTAAAACTCTAATTTTCACTCTGCATTGCGTGCTTTAACAGCCACGCCCTCTTAATAAAAGCTTAAAGGTCATACTGACAGACATGTGATATGCACTGCCCATTCAGACCAGTTAGCTCTGCAGCTCGTTTACCTTTGTGGCACTGGTCCAGTATCCCAATTTAGACTGTCACTCAATACCCCAGCACCAGCCTCCCGTCTCCCCAAACACACATACGCAACCCTCCAATGCAGATCCAAAAAGGCCCGAAGCCCTGCAGCTGCCCCACAGAGACAGACTCTCAGGAACAGTTACATAAATCAGGGACATTATGTTAATAGTTACCCAAATCTTTTCAGAATAAAATGCAAAACATCAACACAGACGGATATAGGAAGGCTGAAATTAGTTTATTGGTATAAATTAAACAGTTAGGCGAGTGAATTGAATGCATGGAGAATCTGTAGCATCTGTGGGTTTTACATCAAATTAATTTGTAAGCATTTCATGTTTTGACTGTAATTTTGTGTTTTAAGAAGAAATTCCCGGATTACAGTTTGAGAAACTTTGCAGGGGTCACCCTGTATTACATAAAACCGTTTTTGGTTGGTTGGGGTCGAGTCCGATGGCAGGTTCTCATTCACAGCGCTGGCCTGAGGGAGCAGTTGGAGGAAACATGAATTAACAAGTTCACACTCAAGTACTGCCAGGAACAACTGACAGTTTTGGCTGCCAAGATAATTTACCAACACAGAAGGCCAATTTTCACACAGAACAGCAAGACGATGGATGAAAATCAGAGAATCTAAAGGTCTTTGTTCCTACACCTTACACTCCGAGTGATTAGCAGGAAAGTCTCCTTGGGTTCCAAATCTTTGACCCCGGTTGACACTTTCAGACATACAAGTCCCAATCCAGAGTAGCAAGAAATTATGCTAGCAGTTGGAGGAGCCTACAAATAGACTTAGGCATTTGTTAGACAACTGTGTGGACATGAGTGGACGCAAACCTTCACATGAATGGAACCAACAAGACCCGATGTTTTATAGTTCTCAAAATAAAATCCGAAATAAAACAACGGCAACCTGTGATGCAACCTATGTGTTAAAG
>NW_015112631.1:1275828-1318729 GCF_001443285.1 Poecilia latipinna
ACTTATTGGAAACTCAAGACAGCCATAACATTATGATTTTTTACAAGTGTATGTACACTTTTGACCACAACTGTATGTCTCTGGATGAGCAAAGGGAGTATACAGCGTTAACTGGAGGGGCAACCTGCTACAAACACTGAGAGATTTTATAAATCCTGGCCGCCCCAGGGCACAAAATTACATCAATGGAACGTCGACCACAGTTCCTGCAGGTTCCCAGCCTGCCTATGGTCCCATATTTCTGCTCCTGTTCATGCCCACATAGTGAGGAACACACGGCATATGGACACACACAACTTGGATAGAGTGAGATTTGACAATGGAGAAGCAGCTTATTCATGGTCTGGTGTATTCAGAATTGCATTTCCACCACCAGTTGGACTCTTGCTGGGCAGGTGATATTAAATCCAAATGCTTAATGTGGCATCATACTAGTGCAACGATAAATGGGATGCATTAATATGACTTGTATTTGTTGCAAATAGTGACATTTTTCTGTCCTTCAAACAATGGACCTTGTTGTGTGATGCCAACGTCTCCACCCTAAATATACCAACCATTATGGTTCCATACTGTCGGGTGGCAACGATGGTAGGAGTTTGTACCACAACTCGTGGGTTGCTGATTCGATCCCCGTTCCATCTCTCTCTGTGTCCTTGGGTAAGACACCCTCCCTACCTGCTGGTGAAGGTCAGAGGGCCTGGTGGCACCGGAGCATGGCAACCTCACTTCTGACAGTGTGCACAGGGCAGCTGTGGCTACTATCCAGTCACTGTCAGCATGTGAACGTGTACATGAATGGATAAATGACTGAAATGTAGTGTGAAGCTCTTTGGGGTCCTCTGGACTTGGTAAAGTGCTGCACAAATACAGGGCATTTACCAATTTTACCATTATCCTAAGGCCCTACAGCTGAAGGGACCTGGAGTGGTACAGGTGGGTTGTATGGAGAGCTTTTACGATAAAAATAGACAAAATAACGTACCAACGTACCATCCCTTTCCCTCCTGAAGGAAAGTATGCCCATAGCATGATGCTTTCACCGCCATGTTTCACCATTCTTTCTCAAACTATAGCCAGTTTGAATGGCTTTCTTGCTGCTCTTCCAAGGCCAGATTTGAGGAGTGCATAACCAATCATCGTCCCATATGGTAAATAATGCTTCATGCCTTCAGGAAATATGCAACTGATGATTTCTTTCTAAGCACTTAAGCTCTGGTTCATAGTTGTTGCGTGATAATTTAGAGTTCGTGTGACGGTGACAGCGGGGTGCTCATGATGAAACCTGAGCTGGTCCTGAGGGGTCACTAAGGGGATCTCAGCGGCGAACTGTGGACTTCTATCTTTAGTGTTGCCTGTCCAGGTCCTCCAAAGGCTTCCGATTGAATTGCATTGACTCAGCGGTCATTTCATCATGACCCCCCTTCCTTCCTCTAACTCCCCATTTATTCCTAATTTCTAATCAGATGCATATCTTTTGACTTTTGTTGTGGAAACAAGTGGTACAGCTAAGAAAAGGCAGGAGGTCGAACTCAGATCACTGAGGTGATGGTCATTAAAAGGTGCAAAGACTTTATCATATTTGATGATTTATATTCATTTCATGTTCGTCTTCGTTAGGACTTCATGTTACATAACCTTAAGGCTGTCGTGAAGAACATTACTACCAGGAGAGTTTCTCAGCCATATTGACAGCATAGCTGAAGAAGTGGCTGAAGTATCTCACCACAGCTGTTTAATGAATCTGTTCTTGAAGGGTGGCCCTGTGATGAATTAGGGTTTACCCTGCCTGTTGCCCATTGACAGCTGGAAAGGCCTGTCAGCCCCTGTGAAACTAAGTAGCACAAAGAAGACTCTGATGGAGTGTAACTTTGGGGGAATGTAGACAGCTGCTCTTGCTTTTGTTTTCTATTTTTATATTCTGTTATATTGTCACTGCATTTCAAATACAGCTTAATAGTTTAAAATCACAAGCAAATGTTGTTTGGACACAGATGACATTAGTATTTATCTCTAGGAGCAATTACGCTTAAATAAAACATTGCAAAGTGGAAACTGTGATTTGCTTGCCTACAATTCAAGTTAATTATTACAGATTATCAATATTAATTCCTTGGCAGGGGTAAGATGTCAAAGATTCATTTTGTGTGACCCTAAACCAAATTTAAAGAAAGTTTGTTTCTGGAGGCTGATGCTGATACAGTTTGACAAACATACAAACACTTTGGGTAAAGTTTCCAGTGATGCAGGTTGTTTGAAAACATGCAAATTAAAATCTGCTCAAAGGAAAAACATGAGGTAGAACAAACATCTCATATTTTGTTGAAGACATTTTTAAAATAAGAAGTTGTTATTCTGAAAAAATAACCACCAAGCCAAAATTTAAGAACACTCAGCTCTTTAATGGATTATACACCCATTTTTAAAAATAACAGAAAACAACAGTAATTTGTTTTGTTTAATTAATCATAGTACATTTATTTTATTGATAATTTATATTTTACAATAAACACAAAAGGCCAATCAACTGTTTTTATAGGAAGTTTTTGTGGTTCCGATGGCAAAGTTTTCAGATTCTGCTCTAGTCTGACACCTAGTGGCCTTCCAAGGAAATGCATTGCCTAATTCTTTTCAATGTAATTGTTTTTTACTTTCTTTTTTTGCCTATCATATGAACTTCATAGAAGATTTTCAGCCATGTGACTTAAGACGGATGTCAGATATTTCTCTGTCATTGTTTCCATTTGTACCTTACGTCTATTTTTACCAGTGGATGCTGGTCAGGACTGCGGTAACTTGCTTCAGTTGCTAAGCATCATGTTTCTTCACTAATGTGTACTTTTTCACACACTGCCCAATCAAAACCTTCAGTTGAAATGACAAAATCTAGTTTTTATTAATCTGCTTTAACTCTCTGTGCAGCTTAGCTTTTGGTTGATCTGATCCCAGTTATCATTTGTGTATTTTTTTTTTAAAGGAATGCAAAGATAACTGATTAATGATTATTTTTGGCTTTTAAGCTGGAATGTTGTGCAGTGTTGTCAACGCATCCTCAAAGCGCGACCCTCCAACTGGGAGGTGAGAGAAAAATGACAATGTGTGAAATATTTAATCAGTGTAAACAGCAGCTACATGAAATTTGAGAGAGTTTGTAGTCAAATACTGAATAAAAAAAGCAAAGAAAACCTTTAAAAGAAAAAACAAAGCTGGTTTGAATTAAATAAAATTAAAAAGATACTGTTACACTAAACAAAGGTGACTAACAGTTATAATGAAGGTCATGGGGGTTAAAGGAGGATTTACAGGTCTGAACTGGTTTAGAGGGACTTAACTTTACACAGATGAGATTTTAAATTAAAGCAGCGTTTGTCCTCTACTCTCTAGTCAGAACTGATAATTGCACAACTTAATCCACTTTAGAAAAACATTATACCTTATATTTTCTGTGCATTCAGCATTGACTTTCATTGTTATACTAACAAGATCCAATTCTACGTTATATCTAAGATAACCTCTGCCTCCATCTTTGATTTTAATTAGAAAAAATTATCTGAATAGTTCTCTGCATTTTTTTAACTGACTTTTTCTTCATTGCTACAAAAGTCAATGTATCAGAACTTAATAACACATTGCAACATATATTAACTAATAACCATGAACATACAACATATGTATGTAACATGGTAACAAACACATGGTTAAAATCAGGTTTAAAAATTAGCCACAAGGCTGAAAAACGAAAAGATAAAACATTTTTAAGTAAATGTAGCTTCTTTCTTACAGATAAAACTATGAAAGTTTCCATAAAGGCCAAAAAGCATATAAAACGTATAGTTTGTTACTGATGCGTTATGACCTGCAGTTCCACTCTCCACCGAAAGATGGCGCTCACCCAGCCTGATCAAGAGCCCGGCTCCGCGGTGTATCATGGGATACGGATCAGGTAAGCTCCTCCGATTCATCAGGTTGAACATTACGGAGCAAATACAGGAAGTAAACAGACACGAATTTCAAAGTAAAAGTACGTTGCGTCGTTTTAACGTTTTACTTTAAACATAATGAAGCTATGTGTTATTTTTTTAGATAATAATGTTAACTTGCCTGTAAAGAATTACTGCAGCAAATGGAGCTAATGCAGATGGACACATTTTGTTTTCCAGTAAATAATATAAATAGACCCTGAGTCGTTCCAATCTGAATTTGGACACCACTGTCCTAAACAATTTCCTGTCATTTGAGGGCGAATTTTTGGTTCTTGCTCTCTTATGTTTTATATATTTGATCTTGATTACTTTTATTTATTTGTCGTGAAGCTGCTTTGTTTCGTAAGAGTCTAGATTACTTTCAAAGCTTGTGTAAATTAATTCCTTTGTGCCTTCTGCGCTCCTTGGACTTTTATTTTGAAGTTCTGAAGCGGAAGTGTTGCTTCCAGCGCCAGCTTGATGCTGTTTAACAACAGGAGGAGCTGACAGCCGAAGAAGCGACAGGTGAATGATTTACAACATCCAAATTTCACCTGTCCAGCACTTCGTTATATTAATGAAACCAAAACCGATCCTGTTCGACTGTTTCCGGCTTTGAGCTTCCAACTAAAATTAACATTTTGTTACCTAAAGAGTTGCCAAAAGGAGTAACCCGCTACGGAGGAGCCTTGTTTAGCAGGTATGCTATAAATAACTTTCATCGCCGAGCTTTTGTTTATATGTGTAAATGTGCTTATTTTTTATATTTGTGTTAATTATAGAGCAGTTTTATCTGGCAGCAGCCGCTTTGTAGCGCCAAACAGAGGTTATGTTTTCGCTGAAATCCGACACATTTAATTAATAAAACAGCAAACACGTCTGATGGCGTGACGCAGGTTTAATTATGTTGGCTTATTAGCAAAAAGGCTGATAAATTCCCTTTTTTCCCGATGTATGTGCGCTGAGGCCTGTTGCGCCGCCCACTGTAAACAGACAGGAGTTTTTGGGTCCTCCCATCCCTGCAGGTTCCGCTGTTTAGCAACCACCATTTATGTTTACCGTGAGTAATCTGCAGTCACGGTCTGCTCATCCCGTCTAGACGATTGGTTCAGGGATAATAAGGACATGTTCATACCCTCCATCTATCTGTAGGTGTGGGACTAAAGCACTGCATGTTTTAAATGTTTCACTACAGCTGGTTAAAATACTTCATACTTAAATATTTCTACATAATATTGTTGAGTGAACATTATAATTCAGGAGTACTGAAACAGAAAAATATCTTAAACATGCATTATTATACTGACTGTTATGGAAGAGAACAGGGGAACCTCACCGAAAAACATTCTTACTTTAATCTGAGAACATGGTTTTAATCTGCTAAAGAAAAGTCATCTAACTAAAATAAAAATTCAAAATTTAATCTAAGAATTATGGAAAAAAACAGAATTTTGACTTTATTCTATAAATTCTGGCTTCAATTTGAGAATTCGGAAATAAAAACAAAATTATGACTAAAAAGCTTGACTTGAATTAGAATTTTGGAAAAGATAATTCTCACTTCAATCTAAAAAAATCTGCTTTTAATCTGAGAATTATGGAATAAAAAGAGAATTATGACTTGAATCTATTAATTCTGGTGAAAAGTGAGAATTCTGACTTTATTCTGATTTTAATATGATAATCTGCAAAGAAAAGTCACTTGACTAATGTAAGAATTCAATTTCTTATCTGAATTCTGTTTTATGCAAGAATTAAGATTTTAATTTTAGGAATTCTGAATTAAACCTGAAAATTAAATCATCTTCCAAAGATTCTTGATTACCGACTTGGCAGAATGCTGTTGCCGATGTTTGCAGTAATATATACTAATGGTTTGCAGTTTCTGGTTTTCTTTGGTTTGGCTTGTTTTGAATACTTTCATAATGACTTTTACTATAAAAAGTAATGTTTACACATTTGTTATTCAAAAGAATATATCAAAAAATAATCATCTCTTTTAGAAAACCTTCCCAGCTTTGATTTTCACTCCGTTGCTTTAAATGCACCTGCTGGATGCAACCTTCACACAGAGTGCATGCAAAATGCTAAACTTCTCATTTATTTACAGAAGTTGCAGCATATAATGGCTCAAACATCTGAAATCCAACACTTGTGAGAGTCACATTCTGTTGACTTTCTAACATCAAAGACATTAATGTGAACAAATGAGGAATAAAACACAATGATCGTCTGCAGCGTTACGTTTGGCTGGGGAGGGGAAACAGGAAGAACCGGGTTAATGAACAAAACTTTCTCCAGTTCTGGACAGCAGAACCACAATCAGTGAAAAAACAAAGAAAAAAACAATTTCAACTAATGACAAGGGAAACGATTGCTGGTACCTTTAGTTTCAATCTTTGTGGAAATTCAGTGTAAATGTTGCAGCAAAAAGATTGAAAACTTGTTTTAAAAAAACTACATTTTCTGTTAAAATTGTATTTAAAAATAGTAACTGGTTCCTTTTACTTTCTAGCCAAAGTTATTAAGAGCTGTTATGGAAGTCCAATGCTGACTCGTGTCACCCAGTAAAAGTCAAATGAAGATTTCATGTCTTGTTTTCACCAGTCGTCGGTTTTTTATATTTTTATTTGACTGTTATTGAGTTGTTCCCTCTTTGTTCCCTCCGGTTTGTTTCCATCAAACCTACAACTTCCTTTATTCTCCACCTGTGGATGAGTCAAAGTCTCCTGCTGAAAACCTCAGATAATCTAGTAATCTAACAATTTGCATGTTTTTGCTCTAATTAGCAACTGCAGTTTAAGAATGGTGCAAATTTAATCCAAGAGTAAAGGTGATGATGGATATATTATTAATTAGAGTCAAATATTACTGAGAAATTAAAATATTTTAACAATGAAAAGATACACAAAGTATTTGTCTTCTGTTTGTTTTAGTTTAATAATAAACAGGAACTCGGATTTCCTTAGACTTTTACTCAGAAGCACCAAATCTGCTTTTAATGATATTTTTATTGCTAAATGAAACAAGCATCCTTTTGTTGCTGAGAATAAATAGTATTATTATTAATATCCTTTTATCTAATAAGGGAATAACAAGACTCTAGTGTTCAAGAGAAGCAGATTTGTCATCTGTTGCTGTTTGTGCGTCAGATTTACCGGTGTACCAGAAACATGCAAACATAAAGGTTCTGGCTCTGGACTTTTGCATGTAAAAGAGGAAAATGTGATTTATTGATTTAAAATCCATGTAATTAAATAATTGAAATTAACTAAAGTCCCAACGCTAATGAGAATATAATTAAAGACTCGGTTATATGGTTTTTGGTCATTTTAAGTCAGTTTCTACTATCACCAGCTTTTTCTGAGAATTTGCATTAATTGCCTTTTATATCAAAAGGCAATTTGGGGTTGTTTTTTTTTGCTACTTTTTAAATTATTTTTTCCACTTAATACAGAATTTTTCAGATTCCTCTTTGTCCAAATTGGTGATATATTGACCTGCAATTTGTTGATTTTTAGTCTGATTCATAGTTTTTTCTCAGGTTTGTCAGGTAGCTTACATAAACAGACCTCAGAGAAATTAACAGGTTGTTAATAATAGATGATTAATAATATATCCTATACCTAAAACTATGCTTTTATTTTATTTAGGTCTGTTTTTATAAGAATATAATGGAAATTCATTGAGATTTAAGGTTTTTATTAATTAAGATAAATTTGAAATCATTTAAAACAAATCTTAATTTTTAAAATTCTATTTTTTCTCTTCATTAAAAGCTTTTAAATAATTTGTCCAAACTCATTCAGAGAAACATTTATATATTTTTATTAATCAAGGTAGAAGAGGAAGCTGTTTGTGTTATTTTTGTTCAGCATAAAGCAGAAGTTGTTTAGTTTCTGTCAGCTGTGAACCAGGTTATTGTTGTTATTGTCTGCAGCTCAATGTAATTCAATATTTCCTCCTATTTTTCAATAGCAGCAATTCCTCTTCGTTCCCCTTTTCGCTGTTTCAACCCTCTTTCTGCTGTTCTCAGGTCAGTCGCAGGTTGAGCAGCAGCATCGAAGCAGGAAGCATGCTGTCGGGGGAGGAGATCCTGTGCAGCACGCAGCAGGTGATCGCAGGGCTGGAAGCTCTGAAAGGGGAGAACTGCAGTTTGCTGGACGACCTGCAGGAGGCGATGGAGAGCCACCCGGCGTCTCACGGCGGCGGCGGCGTGGAGCAGGAGAAGAGCAGCATCATCCGACAGTCGCTGGAGAGGATCGAGCTGGGGCTGAGCGAGGCGCAAGTACGTCAAACCTGCGACGCACGATGCTGCTTCAGAAGTTACTTTAAAATTACTATCTTAGCCCCGCCCCCAATTTTGGAAAAATTCCCCTAAAGTGGGCGGAGCCAAGATACACTGAGCTTTTTAGACTCCTCTAATGACTTTTTTCTAAACAGTGACTAGTGACAAATCTTTCAACTTTTTTTCAGGTGCAATAGCCATGTTCAGCTAAAGAGGGCACACTGTGGTTTTAGACGTTATTTTAAACTGTAACTAGGAAAACCCCGCCTCAAATTTAGAAACATTTCCTCTTCAGTTGGCGGGGCCTCAAGTGGATTAAGTGGGGGGAAAGCGATGTTGGCAGCTTAACGAATTTGTTGCTCTTTTTAGTGACATTTCTGACCCCTCTAGCGACTTTTTTGTATTTTTACAAAATATGACTATCTAGAAAATAAATCAATTTTCTGAGATATCAAAGACTTTTATGGCAACATGTGAAAGTTCCCTGTCACTCTGCAGCTCTGCTGTGTCCAGAGCGAGCAGCCAGTGCCTTTATACCCAACCTAGTGTGTAACGCTAAGCAAGCGGTACTGATGTAACCAATAGGAAAATTCAACTGCAGTATCTGCTGTCCAACCCAAAGACGGCAGCTCTGAGACAGTTTTGTTTTTTTGGCAAAATGTTGCAGAATTAAATAAAAGTACACAAAAATGGTAACATTTGCACAGAAACATAAAGATAGGCCCTTTAAAAAAGACTTAAAAGTGCAAATGAAACTGATATTTCTAGTTCAGGAGCTTTTATTTCATTATTCTTAGATAATGAAATAAATATAAATATTTTATCGACTTTGTCACTACATATAGTGACTTTTTAGACCGTCGATCTAGAGACTGCACGCTGCTGCTCTAGAAGTTATTCTAAACTGTAAATAGAATAGCTTCGCCCCCAAATTTGTAAAAGTTCCCCTAAAGTGGGCGGAGCCACAAACCACTGAGGGGCGTGGCCAAGTGGGTTAAGTGGGAGGAAATCACTGTTGGCAGGTTAACAAACTTCCTTTCTATTTAGCGACTTTTAGACTCCTCTAAGACTTTTTTTCCCAAAATGTGACCAGTGACAAACTTTTGCAATGTTTTCCTGATTGATTGCTGTTATCGTTGATTCTGTTTCAAATTGGTTTTGATGAACCATGGGAAGTCCTTTCTCGGTTCCATACCTGTGAAATGTGCTACAAAAATAACACTTGTCATTAGACTTTTCAGATTAAGATTATAAAACTTTATTCATCTAGAGTTCCTAGTTAATTTTAATACTCCGTGCAGGTGATGATGGCTCTGTCGTCTCATCTTGGCTCACTGGAGGCAGAGAAGCAAAAGTTACGAGCTCAGGTAAGACGTGTGGCTGTCTGTGAATGAAATCATAGATTTTTTTAAGTTCTGTAGCTTAAATTACCAAATCTTTTGCTTGGATTTTGACTAAAATCAGATCTTAGGCTTTGATCAGACAGCAGGCGAATGTGATCCATATCCGTCTTTGTCACGGCAGTCTGAACGGCCCGATTCCAAACTTTTCACCCCCCCAAAAAAAGGATTTGTTCCACTTCTGTACGGATATAAGTTAACGTATGTGATAATTGTCAAAGCCTTTGCAGCAGAGATGTATATTTTTCAGTGTCTAGCGATTTGATTCCAGCGTTTAGAGTTAAATTTGACTCAGAAGCTTTTTTTAATTCAGAAACCAATTTTTGTATTCAAATGGTCTGGAGGTTTTGTTTAAATCCTGTGACTGAAGAGGAAAAACTGTGTAAACAAATAAAACATTTATTACAAACAATTCTATAAGGTTCCATAATGTATCAATCGGTTGATGTCTAAACAAAAATATTTAAACTACCAGAATTAGGTTAGCTTAGCTGCCTTGCTTTTTCTTAAATAAAAAAATATCAATTAATCCTCACACATCCAGCGGCTGAGTGAATCCATGATGTGATATGCAAATAGGAGCAGCAGCGACATACAACTGAAATGCTTTTTAAATCTATTTGTGAGCATTTTGGATCAACTACGAATTCCCAGGATTAGGGATTGCGATTCTTTAAAGAATCGATTTTTTTTCTGCACCTCTGCTCTTCAGTCAGAACGCTCATGTCGCATTTTGTCCAACCTTTACGTCATTGACGAGACATGACTCATAATTCTGCACCAGAAGACGCCGCAGTCGGTAAATCTGGACGTCAACAATGGAAGAAATGTATAATTAGAAACTGACTGAGTCTGAGTCAGTGAACGCATCACAGCTGAGCTCCGACTCCACATCCAGATTTCTCCACAGAAGTTAGTCAAATTTTCTTTTGCCTGATTTTATTATTTTTCATCACTTATATGAATTATTGTCTTTTTTGTAGTTAAAGTGCCAAAATTTCCACTTTTATATTTTGGTCCATCTGATGATGTAATTTTTAAATGTTTGATAATTTGATCAGTTATTCAGTACTTGAGTCGACTTTTTACCAAACACTTTTTTACTTGAGTAAAATGTTTGGTACTGTACCCACCTCTGGTCCACCGTCAGGTGCGCCGCCTCGTTCAGGAGAACCAGTGGCTGAGGGACGAACTCGCTGGCGCTCAGCAGCGGCTGCAGGACAAGGAGCAGGAGGTCGTGACCCTGGAGGAGCAGAACAAACACCTGCAGTTCATGTCCTCCATACGCAAATACGACCAGGACGAGCCGCCTCTGGTGAGAACCAGCAACCTACAGACTCCTCACCGATCCGACTGTTCAGGGAACCAAACACTTACATTTAAACCACTGAAAGAAGAGAAACAGTTTCCCTGACTAAGCAGCTGCAATCACTTTCTGGACAAACGTCACTAATGCTGATGTCAGGGCCCATATATTGATACTAGAGGTGTGCAAATCGATCGGCCACCGATCATAATTAGCTGATTTCCGTGAAAAAGTTTTTTAAAAAGTGATCGTCGATCACCTGTATCTCATTCGCAGTCTGCGTGTGCAGCTGGTCTCCTCTTTCCTTCACACTGCACAAACACAGCAGCAAATCCTAAGCGATGTGGAACTCTTGATGCTGATTCACAGCAGCATTTGTGAGTCCAGGTTTTAAACATGCCATCAGTTTTTCTTGTGTTTAAATGTTTTGTGTTATTCTTGTGTTAGCTGGTCCCACTGAGCGATCCCCGTCTGTTCAGGCTCTGTGTGCTGCAGCTCAGGCCTCGACTGTCCGTCAGGTGGCTGGACTGAGGAGCAGAAAACACAGAATCATCATCACAACATTCAGAACAATGCAAACACTCACTGCTGATGTAAACTGAGTTTCTGTCAAGTACCAATGAGCAGTCAGTATCTTACTGGTAGAGGACAGCGGCCATGTTGATCTCAGTTTGGATAATCAGGGAGAAATGCTTGCATAAGAGTCAAAGGTAGAGGTGTGCCAATCGATCGGCCACCGATCGTAATCGGCTGATTTCCGTGAAAAAGTGATGGCCCATCACCGTCTCTTGTGGCCAATCAGCAAACCGATCACATTTATCTCACTTCGCCTGCCTGCGTGTGCAGCTGATCTCCTCTTTCCTTCACACGGCTCGAGCGCGCAGCAGCAAGTCCTAAGCCATGTGGTGAGGCACTTCAACGCTCTGAGACTGAATGGGGGATGTTTGCGTGTTGTGGCGGAAAATTACCTCGCTCGTCAAAATGCACCAACACGACGAATCTAATGTGACATTTAAAAAACAAACACTTGACAGAGTTTGGCTCCATCGAGGCTCAATGCAGGAAAACAATGACATCTGGAGCAGCCAGTGAAGCAGCGCACAGCTACAAACACCCAGAAAGCTAAACAAAATAACCTGAAAAATTATTTAAGTCTTCGTGCTGCGATGTAAGACGCTGGTTCTGCTCTCCTGTTGAACCGCTGCTACGCTACAGGTAGTAATATTTCACAGACGGAGCTTCGCTTCTGCTCCACCTGGTAGTGACTCTCACACCGAACCTGCTTAAAGCATCTAACCTAAAAAAATACATTTTACATACGTATTAAAACTTTCGCTGTCCTAACATGAGACAGATAATCTCTAAAAAATAATCGATCTCCTCCTCCTGTGTTCTGCAGAATTTCTCTGTTCAGTCAGAACCAGCCACTCAGAACCAGCATTATTCAGCTAGCCAATAAGAAACAACCAATCAGAACCAGCATTATTCAGCTAGCCAATAAGAAACGACCAATCAGAACCAGCATTAATCAGCTAGCCAATAAGAAACAACCAATCAGAACCAGCATTAATCAGCTAGCCAATAAGAAACAAGCAATCAGAACCAGCATTAATCAGCTAGCCAATTTATTTTTGATACAACCTGCGTTTGACTTTGAGCGAATGTTTCCTTTTTTACTTGACATTATTTGATTTAGGCAGATTTATTTGTCTCATGTATAATTTATGGAACTGAGAGGCTTACTGTTAAATATTATTTTACTGATTGCAGGTTTTTCAGTCGTCCTTTTGACTTAATAGCTGCTGTATTGTGCCTGCAAGTTTTTAGCATGTTTTATGCCTAATTTAGGTGAATTTATTGCCAGATCATTTTTTTTATTTTGTCACATCACATAGTAGCATTTATAGTAGCGGTATCGGAATCGGCAGCAGAAAACCTGATCGGAGCATCCCTAATTGATACATGAAACCCAACAAGAGAGAGGGTGTACTTTCTTTTTCAGTGTCTGCTGGAGCCATTTTAAATGTTTGTGCTGCTTTTTATTTCAGGATGAGAAAGAAACTTCCTCCAACAAGGAGTCTCTGGATGATCTGTTTCCTGCTGAAGACGAGGAACCGTCCCAGAGTAAGACGTTACGATTTCAGATTACGCTGACTGTCGCGTTCTGATTCTGGAGAAATGGCTGGGCTGCAGAAAGCCTGTTTTCCAAAACTTAGAAGGCAACTAAAATACATTTGTGTTGATCAGTAAAGAAGAAAACCTGTTATGTTAGTCTTGCTGCCATAAAATGTTAAAAACCTAAAGAAGGGTCCTGGGGCGGCGCAGGGGCGGGGCACAACCCTCGTATTGAGGCCTTAGTCCTTGTGGTGGTAGTCGCAGGTTCGATTCCCAGTGTGGCGACATTCGCCGCATGTCTTCTCCCTTTCTCATTACCCTGTTTCCTGTCGAACTGCTTTCAAGTAAAGGCCACTAGAGCCAATAAAACTTTAAAAGAAAAAGAGCTGAATAGGAGGATATTGTTTTAAAGAAAAAAGTATAAAGTTAGTGAGTCACATTATTGATGCATCAGATTTATTTCAGATTTGTTTGTAAGTTTTAGATTTGAAGCTGATTTCTTAATAATTTAACTTATTACAAGACATTTTTTCTACGTTGTGAAATAATCTGCCAGTGGGATTATTAATTTAAAACAAGCTCCTATATCTTTCTGAAAACTTGCTTGTGAGTTAATTTTATATTATTTCAAGTTTTCTTAGATATTTGGTCTAGAAACTATACAAAAATACTTGGTAAGATTTTGTGTTTTTGTAGTGTATGTGCAGTACAATGGCTGCTGGAAAAGTCACGTGTTTTGTTGTTGATTTACCATCCAGAAATCACTTGCTTGCTGTCTTCTTGGTTTTCCAGGGGGCTCCACTTCTGCTTTTCAAAGATGTACAGTTGTATAATTGAGTATCCGTTTGCAGCCAATTTCACGTGTAAATGTTGATTTGGTGGACGTGGCAGGCAGCAGCTTATCTGGATCTAAAGTGACAGAGATCATTCTGAATTGATCAGACTAAAGTCTAAGAATGATTTTGTGCAAAACATGTAATGAACATGTTATTGATTTATTATTGATTTATCCTAAACTGTTCAAGAACTCATGTATTTGTTTTGTTCCAGTGTCCCAGCCTCATCACAGCAGCGCAGCGGCGGCGGCCCAGCAGGGCGGCTACGAGATCCCCGCCCGCCTCCGGACGCTCCACAACCTGGTCATCCAGTACGCGTCGCAGGGTCGCTACGAGGTCGCCGTGCCGCTCTGCAAGCAGGTGAAACCGGCGGCTCGCCGTCTGCTCCTGTTTCTGACCAAAACGGCCGCAGAGCTGATGATGTCACCCAACAGGCTCTGGAAGACCTGGAGAAGTCCTCTGGTCACACACACCCAGACGTAGCAACCATGCTCAACATCCTGGCTCTGGTGTACAGGTGAGGCGGCACACACCAGGGTGTTGAAGTATTTTAGTATAGTTTTTATATACTCTACCCACCTCTTGGCCTTCTTAAAGTAAGAGATATTTATCTAATTTGCTTAGA
The DNA here is from genome assembly GCF_001443285.1 of Poecilia latipinna. Classification (NCBI taxonomy): domain Eukaryota; kingdom Metazoa; phylum Chordata; class Actinopteri; order Cyprinodontiformes; family Poeciliidae; genus Poecilia; species Poecilia latipinna. The sequence goes on from NW_015112631.1 coordinate 1,290,361, forward strand.
AATGTCACAAAATCCAACAAAAAACAAAGAAAAATAAGTAAAAACAGAAAAATAAGGATATTATGGTTCAGTTTGGATTAAATGAGGTAAAGAAAAATAAAGTTTTGGTGATTTATTAATTCATGTTAGAATTTCACTGTTTTGTTGACTGATTCTTGGTTAAATCGCAGAGATCAGAATAAATATAAAGAGGCAGCGAACCTGCTGAACGATGCGTTGGCGATCAGAGAGAAAACCCTTGGCATGGATCATCCAGCTGTGAGAAATCATCTTTAATCAATCAGGAAATAATTACCCTTTATTCACTCGTACTGTTACAACCGTGCCACTATTACTGCAACTTTGTTTTTAATTACGACTTTATACTCTTGTTTTATTGTGACTTTATTCTAGATTTATAACATTATTCTGTATTATTATGACTATAGACTCGTATTATTGCAATTTTTCCAGAATTGCAACTTTTTATTCTAGTTTTATTACATAATTCTCATTGTTACGAGTTTTTTCTCTTGTAATGTTCTGATTTTATTCTCGTATTATAATGACTTTAATTATAAAGTTTTATTGTGTGTTTCTGCAGGTGGCAGCTACACTCAACAACCTGGCTGTGCTTTATGGTAAAAGAGGAAAATACAAAGAAGCGGAGCCGCTTTGTAAACGAGCTCTGGAGATCCGAGAGAAAGTAAGACGAGGAGACTTCCCAATGATCACCATTTGCTATAAACCCAAACTGCTTTTACTAAACACATTTTGTCTACAGACACAAGACCTACATAATAAACACTGAACAAAAATCCAGTGTAATAAACATCTACCAAATAAAATATGTTTATGCTTAAATTAGCCACATTTTAACCTCATTGGCCAGAATCAGCAGCTCAGGCGACCAGCGGTCGGCCAGAAAACTGCATCAGTATTAAGTTAAATATCTGCATTATTTCATCCACTTTATGCAAAATGGCCGTCCTGCTGTTACTGAAACAATCCCGCATCATGATGACACCACCGCCGTGCTCTAGCAGAACCAAACGTGTCGGTTCGTCATTTCTAAACATCTGCAGTCTCTACAAATGGCTCCAGGTTACTTTCCAAACTTGTGTAGAGCCAAAATGTTAACAATCAGCCTGGCGTTTCCAGCTCCACTTATTAAAGGGGCGGTGTCACATAAAATCGGCTTTACGTCCTGTTAGGATGTTCAGCTGGTCCCGACCTTTCGGGTCAGATGGAAGTCACGGCTCTGCTCTCTGTGCCTGCGTGGTTCAGGTTCTGGGTACGGAGCATCCCGACGTGGCCAAGCAGCTCAACAACCTGGCGCTGCTGTGCCAGAACCAGGGGAAGTACCAGGAAGTGGAGCAGTACTACGAACGCGCTCTGCACATCTACCAGAGCAAACTGGGGCCGGACGACGCCAACGTGGCCAAAACCAAGAACAACCTGGTGAGACCAGGCAGAAACCCGTTTCTAATCCCGGTTTTAATCCCTGCTAATCTGGTGGAAAGAAAACTCAAAAGCAGACATGTTTTTTTTTTTAACTGGTGTTGCTGCTTTTGTTTCTTCTTTCCAGGCGTCATGTTATCTGAAACAGGGGAAATACAGACAAGCTGAAGCGCTTTACAAAGAGATTCTGACCAGAGCTCATGAAAAGGAGTTCGGATCTGTGGAGGGTAAATAAATGAATAAAAACCTTTAAAATGTATTTCTTTCTTTACTTTTATTTTTCCTTTTTCTCCTTTCTTTCTCTGTTTCTTTATTTCTCGACTTATTTTTTTTCTTTCTTTCACCAAGTTGTGCCTCAATGATCCCATTGATCAACTGAAAAGTGAAGCTTCTAGTAGAAAGTTTTTATTGTTGCTGCTGATTTAGACAAAATATCTCCTAGATGATAAAACAGAAAATATTTAGTTTAGAAACTAAAACCTTTTCTTTTAAGTTTGATAAAACTTCTCTGTCCTACAATAATTTATTCTTTTCTTGGTTTTATTAAAATAAAGCATGTTTAATTTATTACTCTGCAGTTAAAAAGAAAAAATAAATTAATTCAATCAGGAAATTATTTTTGACTTTTGATCTTTTGTCCCAAAGATCAAAACGTTTGGAAACGCCGGCTGAACATCTGGAAAGTGAATCTTTCATTTTCAGTCGTTGTTGCCGTGTCTGTCGTCTAGGAGACGGCCGTCCCCGCTGGTCCAACATGGAGGACGGCGGCGCCGCGCAGGACGGACTGAAGCGCAGCAGCTCCTTCACCAAACTCCGGGAGTCGATACGCCGGAGCAGCGAGAAGCTGGTCCGCAAGCTCAAAGGAGTCGGGATGGAGGAGATGACCCCGAGGAATGCTGGGTAATTTTCCAGAACACGGCAGCAGAAATCCCACTTTAACTTGATCTGAAGCCACAACGAGTGAAAAATCTAAGATGGCTTCTGGAGTTTTGCCTGGTGGCTCATCTTTGGTTTCCTTTGCAGGATGAAGAGGGCGAACTCTCTGAACGTGTTGAACGTTGGAACCAGAGAAAATCTCGACGGCACCCAGGTGATTTTCAAAGACAAAACATTCAGTTTTAAGCTGCGGTTGGTAGAGAAAAGCTTCACATCCCTACACAGCGCTATGCTAACACATGCTAACGCTACACTGACATGGTATTTAGTGGAAGCTAATGCTAAAGCTCTAATTTAATTAGATTTTCATCATTAAACACAAGTTTAAAGTTTTTTGTTTTAACAAGTTTTGCATTTCATTATGAAAGTTTTCTAATTTGAACAAGTTTTTTATTTCTTATATGTTTTTCATTTTAATGAGTTTCTCATGTCTTTATTCTGAGATTTTTCTCTTAGTGAGTTTTTGATCTTATACGAGTTTTCAGGTTTTACATGTTGTTGCAACGAGATCCTGAAGCTGTTTCCAAACTCTGGCCGTTTAGACCTGATCAGGTTTGTAGCTGCTGATTTCGATTCCGATCACCCAGGAGGGCCGATCATTTTTTTATTAGGTATAAATGCTGAGCCGACAAAATGGAAAAATAATCTGCCAATAAATTCACTTTAAATGCAAAATACTTGCAGGCACAGAACAGCAGCTATTCAGTCAAAAGGACGACTGAAAAACCTGCAATCAGTAAAACAATATTTAACAGTAAGACTCTGTTCCATAAATTATACATGAGTAAAATAAATCTGCCAACATCGAATAACGTCAAGAAAAAAGGAAACATTCATTCACTGTCAAATGCAGGTTGCATCAAAATAAACAATCCTGAGTCATTAAATCATAACTTCCAGAGAGAGGCTAGCTGATTAATGCTGGTTCTGATTAGTGCTGGTTCTGATTAATGCTGGTTCTGACTGAGCGGAGTAATCCTGCAGGGAGGAGGCTGAGGAGATCCATTATTTTCAGAGATTATCTGTCTTATGTTAGGACATAGTGAAAGTTTTAATACATATGTAAATTATTTTTTTGTTGTTTTAGTTTGGTGCTGCAGCTTTAAGCAGAGGTTCAGTGTGAGAGTCACTACCAGGTGGAGCTTGAGCGAAGCTCCGTCTGTGAAATATTACTACCTGTAGCGTAGCAGCGGTCCAATACCGAGAACAGAACCAGCGTCTTACATCGCAGCTCAAAGACTTCAATTATTTTTTGGATTATTTGCTTAGCTTTCTGACCGTCATGCTCTTCCTGGTGAGTGTTGGAAAAACATGACCCTCCAGATGTCATTGTTTTCCTGCATTGAGCCTTGATGTATCAAGTGTTTGGTTTTTAAATGTCACATTAGATTCGTCGTGTTGGTGCATTTTGACGAGAGAGGTAATTTTCCGCCACAACACGCAAACATCCCCCATTCAGTCTCAGAGCGTTGAAGTGCCTCACCACATGGCTTAGGACTTGCTGCTGCGCGCTCGAGCCGTGTGAAGGAAAGAGGAGATCAGCTGCACACGCAGGCAGGCGAAGTGAGATAAATGTGATCGGTTTGCTGATTGGCCACAAGAGACGGTGATGGGCCATCACTTTTTCACGGAAATCAGCCGATTACGATCGGTGGCCGATCGATTGGCACACCTCTACCTTTGACTCTTATGCAAGCATTTCTCCCTGATTATCCAAACTGAGATCAACATGGCCGCTGTCCTCTACCAGTAAGATACTGACTGCTCATTGGTACTTGACAGAAACTCAGTTTACATCAGCAGTGAGTGTTTGCATTGTTCTGAATGTTGTGATGATGATTCTGTGTTTTCTGCTCCTCAGTCCAGCCACCTGACGGACAGTCGAGGCCTGAGCTGCAGCACACAGAGCCTGAACAGACGGGGATCGCTCAGTGGGACCAGCTAACACAAGAATAACACAAAACATTTAAACACAAGAAAAACTGATGGCATGTTTAAAAACTGGACTCACAAATGCTGCTGTGAATCAGCACCAAGAGGATTCCCCACCAGGAGTCTCCAAAAGCTGGTCGCTGCAAAGTGGGGGGTCAAAGGTCGAACTTGACTGTAGGAAAGTTATCCTGACCAGCAACAAGGTTTAAGTCTGTCTGCAACATTTCCTTTTCTTGCTCCTGTTTTCTGAATTATAAGAATCAAGTTTAACAATTTTAAACGCTAAACTTTTAAAACAAAATAATCTATTTATGCTTTTTACAACCAAGGAGAAATATAGAAATCTCAAATAGTTTCAATAGAAATGTTCAGCAAAGAGATGCAAACATTATGTGTTTATAAAGTAGGTTTTTTTAATCAAATTTCACATATCTATCAATAAATGATATCTTTAAATTCAACAAAATTATGATCAAACTTTTTTTTTTAAGCGCTGGTCGAAGTAAAGTGAGTTGAAGTTGAACAGTATTTAATTAAAAACATGAAGTTTTCTTTTATCTTCGATTTGGGACCAAAATTGCAACATTTCTTCCACTTCCAGCTGCTGTTACTTTTTCAAACCAATCAAACCCTTTGAGCAGCCTGTTCCCCTCCGGGCCGGTGGGGGCGCTGCACCGAGAGCCACTGAACGAAATAACATAAAAACCTCTGAAGACGCTGAGCCAACTTCCTTCTTCATGAAATGTAAACAGAGATGGAGTATCATCAGATTTTAGAGGTTGGAGGATTTCTCTTGTTTTTGGCTAAAGACCACAAGCCGCTTCTCCTGCTAGCGCTAGGCTAGCGTGTTTGTTTTAGTTGTATTTACCCAGAATGCCCTGCGCTGTAGTCCACCGCTAGGCAAGCAAACCAGAGTTCAATTAAAGCGGACCAAACAGGACTGGTGTGAATGTACAACGGTGTATTTGGGCCATTGTAGATATAAAAGAGAAGTAAATTTCTGCCAAAAATTCAGAAATTTTGATTTTATCTTGAAGTTTTTATATATAAAAAACAAGGAAATTTCTGAGTTTGAAAAGTCAAAAATTTGCTAAGGAAAACCTGAAATTTTGAAATTAATCTCAAAAATATTCTAGAAAACAACTTGGAAAGTAAAAAAAAAAAAAAAAATCATCTTTGAAACTGAAATTTCCAAGTTTATTTCTTGAAAAGTTCTGGATTTTTTTGGTGGAAATTAAAATTTTTTCTTTCTTTCTACAACGGCCTTAGTATGCTGCCACATAAACGGACCTCCGTTTAAAACTACATAATGGAGTCAACTGACAACAGAAACCTGACAGATTAGGAGGATTTTTAACAGAAAGATCATTTTTTAAATTAGGTTTTGACACTAAGACGGTTTCTCTTTTGTTGACTCATTTTCTGCTTTTATAGATTAAATTTGACTAAATTTGGCGAGCCTGACTAGGTCCTGCCCTTTTTACTACACAGAGAAAGTGATTGTCAGAATCTTTCTCTACACAAATAAAACAACTTTACTGCATTTTTATGAACTTTTTGCATGTTTTACTTGTAAAACACTAAAAACTTTGGACCCAGCTGGTTAATAATTTCTGGCAGGAAGAAACATTTGAAAAAGTTTATAAAATTGTAGCTTTATTTTCTGTTTTAGTGACGTATTTAAAGGTCAGAGGTCAAACATGTTCTTGTTAAAGATGGAAGTGTCTCCATGTTCTGACTGTCAGATTTCTTTTTTATGAATAATGATTGTATATTTGCTGTGGTAAATCATCGCTGTTTGTTTGGGGAGTTATAAGTTAGTTACCATGGAAACCGTATTTAAAAAACACATTTAGGGTTAAAACTGAAGAAGTTTAGTTTAGAGGAATGTCTGTTTTATATCTGCAGCTTTGTAAAGAGTTAAATAGGATTAAAGAGAATTTAAACCACGACTTGAAGTTTTTGTGTATTTTCTGTTTACTTATGTTATTTTTAAAAATCAGCTTCAAATACTTTGCTTTGTGCTGTTGCTTTTCTTCTGCAGAGCGTCCCTGCCCCTCCCCCACCTAATGCTGCAAGTTTTACAATGACGTTTTTCAGGTTGGCTGCTTGGAAATATTTCCACTCAAATGAGTGTTTAGCTTAGTTTTAATGATAAGCTAAGAATTAGTTTGACTAATAGCAGATTAATAGAATTGTGGCCACGACTGCTAAAAAAAAGAAAAAGATGAAAAAGTAATTTGAGTCTTGATTTATTCTCAATGCCTTCCAACCAAAAATGTAATGAATGACACCTTCTCCCCTTCACAATAAAAGCATACATTCACATGTGAAATATATACATTGTATCCACCACAACAGAAAAGAATAAAAATCACAATATGATAAACATAAAAATGTGTTAAAAACTGTGAAGGTATAAAATGAAAGTAGACAAAGGGAGCAATTAGTAATACCAGAAAAACAAAACTTATTAAAAATGCACCACAGAATCCCGACCCGACTATCAAACTTTAGATCAGAGCTGCAGAGGTTCAGCTAATATGAATGCATGTTGCTGCAGCAACATAAAGGAGCTGGTAGAGTTTAATATTCTAAATAAAATATGTTTTTAGTTTTATGGGCCTAAAATATCTCAGCTCTTTGAAATAAACAACTTTTTCCTGTTGAAGATCTAAAGTTTAGATTTACCCTAAAAACCTCGTTATGTTGCAATAAACCTGATAATGTTGCTGAAGCTTCAGTCCAGATTAGCATCACTCAGCTCACAGAGGCTGAACATCCAGATTCATGTTTAGATTTCCCTCTGCCTCTATGAAGCCTTTCTGCTCTGATGGCCAAAGACTAAATCTGAAATAAAATGACAGAAAATGTCTTATGAAAAATAAATTGAAATGTTCCAGATTTATAATCTGAAGATGTTCCAGGAATCCTCCTGGAGGACAAACTGACCACTTCTCCTCCCTCTGCTACTTTCTCCTACTCTCTCCATCCTTCCATCGTCTGCAGTCATGCTGACATTAAGCTCATGTTCTCTCTCTGTTTCTCCTCCTCATAGCAGCTACACCTGGGCTCATTTCTGTTCAGCTGTGACCCCTTCCTGGAGGGAAGCTGAGCTGCTGCTGCCAACAACATCAGGTTCCCTTTCAGTGGATGACACACCTGGATCCACTCCGGCCACAAGCAGAACCAGGACTGAACTAAACACAGGAACAACAGAGACTGGTGAAACCTCTGAATCCCAGTAGGCCCAGTATGAACCATCTTCATGATGAGCTCCTAGGAAGGAGGCGTCGTCTCTGAAAGCAGCCAAAGACCTGAACTGTGACGTTCAGGAAGCAGCAGATAAAAAAGCTTAAAGTAGGAAGTCTTCAGAGTCTGGAGCCACATCCTGATCACATCAAGAGACGAAGCTTCACTCCACATCAGAGGAAACATGGAGCAAACGGCTCTGATGCTGCTTCTGTGTCTCTGCAGCTCAGGTAGGACTCCACTTTCATCAAACACTAATATTCACTAGAGTTCAAATTAAAAATGATCTGCTGATAAACATGTTAAATGTTACAAACTAAAAAAGTGGAAACAGTTTCTGGTCTCAGATCATAGAGCTGCTGCTACACAGTTGGTGATGTTTATATTTTCTACTTGCTGCTGAGGAGCCAATAAAACCAAGAATGGTTGTTTTTTGTGTTTGAATGATGTAAAACACTTTGAACAGCCTTGTTGCTGAAATGAGCTATAAAATAAATCTGATTGGCTGATTGATAAGGAGAAGCAGCAGAAACTCTGCACCAGCGCTGAATCTGTGCAGTAAACAGGTGGAGCCTCATAAAATGGCTCCTTCTGCATGAAATCTTCCTCTTGACTCCACAGGTTCTCTCTGAGGTTCTGGTCAGGCCCGTTTGCTGGCCAACCAAGCCCAGTAGCACCACGGTCATTGGACCAGCTTCTGGTACCGCCGGTTGTGTTCGTGAAAACGTCTGAGCTCCGTCTGACGTGGGAGCGTCTCAGGCAGGATGTCGAACTGCCTGCTGCAGATTAGAATCAATCAACCAATCGATCAAGTTTATTTGTGAAGCACATTTCAGCACCAAGGCGGTTCAAAGTGCTTCAGTAAACCAGTAAACGGTACATTCAGTCAAAGTGCCGTCGTCACACATCAAAATGTTGTTCAGTGTTTCATTTATTTAGTTTCAAAGCAAATCTGACCAGCCGGGTTTTAGTCCAGATTTAAAGGAACTCAGTGTTTCGGTTGTTTTGCAGTTAATTGTTGAAACGGCTTTTCAGTCATTTTGCTGATGAATGAAAGGTTGGAGATCGGCCTGTAATTCTGCAGGAATGATTTGTTCAGATGGTTGTTTTTATATCAGTGGTTTGAAAACTGCTGGGGGAAAACGCCTGATGAGAGCCATGAGTTACTATTTGAATCAGACCAGATGAAATGACAGGCAGGACTTTCTGAAGAAAAGCTGTGGGTGTGATATCAAGACAGGAGCTGAATTTGGTTATAATTTACTCAAAGTTTTTATAGTTGAATATTTGAAATTGTGTCATTTTTTTTCTGCCTTTGTTGATATTGATATTGGATTTAGTGCGGATGTGCAGATTAATCCTCTAATTTTCTAATTTCCTCTGAAGAAATGTGCAGGCCGTGTTTGATTGCAGGTCAGCTGGTTTGTGAGCCTGTCAACTGTGGCAAATAAAACTCAATCATTCTTCATGTTTCTGTTTGCGGTTTCTGCAAAGAGCGTTTCCCTTGAATGCTTTAGTTCAGTCTTTATAGATTTCATGATAAACGTGAAGTTGAGTTTTACTCCATTTACGGTCGGTTCTACCACAGAGTCGTCTTGCAGATCTGACTGTTGGCACATATTTTGTTCCTACAGACACAACCTTCACTTTAGTGGGAGCAATTAAATCAATGATATCTGAGACGTTAGGGTGGAAGTTGTCTAGCAGCTCATCTGCAGGTGGCAGCATGAAGGCGAAGTGGGGAAATATAACTGATTAAAGTTTCTGCTGTGTTTCAGTAGAAGAACATTTTATGACTGAAGCTGTTTGGCTTAATGAGTCGACGGTTATTGTGGTTTCAAAGACATCAGTGAAATAATCAGACAGGGAGACATCAGTTACAGAGACGATGGAAATATTCACACCTCACTGATGACCAGAACCAGAACCATGATGTGACCTTGATTGTGTGTTGCTGGGTTAACAAGCTGAATTAAACCAAAACCATCAAGAATATCAGCTTTTAATCTCCTCTGTCTTCAGGCTCGTCAGCAAGGATGTTAAAATCTCCCACAATTATCTAACAGTCATGATCAAAGCATATAACGGATAAAACCCATTAAAGTCAATAAAGATGTTTTCCACATATGATGGGATTCTGCATAGAGTTAGCATCAGAGCTCATTTATGGCCTTTTAGCTCAATTCCCAGATGCTTAAGAGTTAAAATGACCTAAATCAACCTTCTGACAGTTTTTATGAATCCTGATATATTGTAGCAACCCCTCCTCAGATTTCATGTTTTCTACTGTCACTTAAAAATCACCGATTCAATTAGTTCAGATGAGTCATTATTGAAACCATGTTTCTGTCAGGAACGTAACACCAACATTCTGCTCAGTGATGAAGTCAGTAGCTAATAGTTCAGCAGAACCAGGTCAGTGACTTGGTGGCAGAGAGTTCATGAAGTGAAGCTTTGATTTTAGACGGCTGCGTTCACTATTTCTGTTTCTGGTAGATTGTTTTAGTGATCGGCCCAAATGGGTCCAGTTCTACTGCTGGGGGTCCGACTCATTCTGGAGGAAGACAGATGGAACCCGATCTCAGGCCGCTGAGGCACATGATGATGATCGGTCTGCTCTCAGAACCAGAACCAGAACCGGAACCAGAACCTGGATCAGAATCAGAACCACAATCAGAACCAGAATCAGAACCAGAACCTGGATCAGAACCAGAACCGGAACCAGAGCCAGAATCAGAACCGGAGCCAGAATAAGAACCAGGACCAGAACCGGAGCCAGAATAAGAACCAGAATCAGAACCACAACCAGAATCAACTGGATTTGACAACTTTTACACAAAAACAATTAATTTGACTTTGGTTGGTCTCAGTAAAGACTTCAATATAAATGGATAGAAAAGGTGAATAATGAAAACATTTCAGGTTTTACTACAGAGCATAAACAACATTTAGGTCTGGGCTTTAACTAGGCCATTCCAGCATAAAGATGGTGTGATCAGAACCGTCCCTGATAGCTCTGCCTCTAAGAGAAGATCTCATAAACACCATCAACAGGATCCTGTCAGCACATCCTACATCAATCTGTCTCTGCTTGTTGTAACCCAACATGTAAATGTTTCTTCCAGCTCTGTCTGATGAAGTCAGACTGGCAGCAGGAAGGAGTCGCTGTGGTGGCCGACTGGAGAAGAAGGATCTGGGAGACTGGAAACCAGTGAAATATTGGAACTGGAACTTTAAATCAGCAGCTGTAGCTTGCAGACAGCTGCACTGTGGATCTGTGGCGTCGATACAAAGAGATGATGAATATGTACAGATCGTCTGTTCAGGTGATTTCATATCCTGGCCATTTCCTTCCTGTTCTGTTTCAAACTCCACTTTAAAAGATTCTCACTTCCAGCTCAGTCTGGGCTTCTTCCCCTTCACCTGGATTCCCTCTGGTAGATTTTCTACTGGACCAATCAGTGAACAGAAGGAGAAGTTTGAACGATGGCCTTGATTTTCTGTGTTATTTTAGAATCACAGTCTGTCTGTAGTTTCAGCAATGGCAGTTCAGTCCATGTTGGCAACACGTCCAAATACTGAATTAACATGAACAGCCGCCTCATTCGGCTCTTCTCTGTTTTGTGGTGGACAAATTATTGCAGGTAAAATCTGCTGGTTATATTGTCTTCATTCTAAATGCTGGTGAACTCTCACCAAGTGAAGCTGTCTGGGTTAAATGCACAAGGTTGGGAGATGTTTTCCTGCAGCTGCATGAGAACCAGACCGTCTCTCCCTCAGCCTTGGTATAAAACTCATGTTGTCTCTGCTGGGAGAGTTTTCAATCAGAAATGTTTCACTATTGATCGTCTTATATGCTCTCTGTGTTGTGCACAAGATGCGAATGAACCTGATGGAGTGACTTCATCTAACAGTGCCTGGTAATGGATTATTTCCATATCATGTTTACAACCCAAGAAACTTCCAGTAAACTTCTTAGTGTGGATCTGATGCATTGGATGTCATGGACAAACGTTAGAAACTGGGAAAAATTTATAATGAATCCCAGATACAGTCGGTTTCACTCCACCTTTGATGCTCTGAACTTTTCTCGTTTGGTTTTCTTGACCTTTATTTTTATCAAACCCAGAGATGTTTCCATGTGTGTTTATTAAAATAAAGTTCTGAAGGATTTTAAACCTTTTTTCTTTCTGCATCCTCAGACTCAGTCAGGCTGGCTCAAGGGACCTACCGTTGCTCAGGCAGACTGGAGGTGAAGACCAACCAGTCGTGGTCCTCAGCGAGTGAAAAAGACTTTGACCTGCAGGATGCAGAGGTGGTCTGCAGGGAGATTCTCTGTGGGTCTCCTTCAGTCCTCCAGGGGGCGCTCTATGCAGAAGCAGAGGCTCCAGTGGGGAGCAGAGAGTTCCTGTGTGAAGGCAGTGAGTCTGCTCTGCTGGAGTGCAGCAGCAGGAAGAGGTCAGTTAGAAACAGCTGCTCACCTGGTCAAGCTGTTGGACTCATCTGTTCAGGTAGACGAGGATCTGCAGACCTGCTGCTGTTCACTGCTTCACTTCCTGCATTAATGAACTCTCTGTCTCTGCTCAGGTCCAGACAACATCAGGTTGGTGGGAGAGACCAGCCGATGTGCCGGGAGACTGGAGATGAAACATCAAGAAGACTGGAGACCAGTGGAAGTTTGGGGTCGTTACTGGAACATGAACTCAGCTGCTGTAGTTTGTGCTGAACTGGACTGTGGTTCTGCTGTTTCAGCAAGAAATTCAGAGGAAGCTTCAGAGAGACCAGTTTGGGGGATCTTCACTGACTGTTTGAAGTCAGGATCTGCATTAAGGAACTGTTTACCTGGTGATGAAACCAGCGATCAGAGCCTTGAGTTCATCTGCTCAGGTAACTCTGAACTCTCATATTTCTGTGTTTTAAAATGTTTCTTCATCAGGTTCCAGATGTCTGCAGAGAAACCGTCACCTTTAACTAAGAACCTGAAACCTTGAGGAGAGGGAAACTAAAAATGGTTTAAATATTACTGACAGACTAAAGATCTGTCATAAAGGTGCTAGTAACCATGGCAACCAACCAACCAACCAATCAAATTTTATTTGTATAGCACATTATTCAGCTGCACATTATTCAGGTGGATGTGAAAACATAAATCGGTCAGGGTGAAGGAGCGACACTCACCCCACCTCCTTCCCCCCCAGGCGACGCTGCGTGAAGTGTAGAAATCGCTACATTTACCTCATTATGTGCAAGAGGTGAAGGAGCGTGAAGCGCGCTGAAGTGTATGGGAAAACATAATCGGCGCGACGCCCCCTCCAGACGGGGTTTTGGCGCCCCCTCTGGTGCTGCGCCCCTATGCGTTGCATACGCTGCATACCCACTTTTTGCGCCTCTGGCCCTAGTGTATGCATGGTTGTGTGTCTCTGTGTTGCCCTGTGACAGACTGGCAGCCTGTCCAGGCTGTCCCCCGCCTCTCGACCAGAACGTTAGCTAGAGATAGGTACTCCGACCACACTAAGGGACAAGGGTGTAAAGAAAATGGATGGATGGATGGCAGAGACACGTTACCTTGTCGGTGATCCTCATGGCTCTGAGGATTACCCATAATACCCCGCTCTTTCTAGGGTGAATGCAATACAACTTTTTACCAGCATTTCAATAGGATTTAACTATGTTACACATGCACAAGAGTTTTCAATCAGAAATGTTTCACTATTGATCGTCTTATATGCACAAAATGCGTATGAACCTGATGGAGTGACTTCATATAACAGTGCCTGGTAATGGATTATTTCCATATCATGTTTACAACCCAAGAAACTTCCAGTAAACTTCTTAGTGTGGATCTGATGCATTGGATGTCATGGACAAACGTTAGCAACTGGGTAAAATTTAAAATGAATCCCAGATACACTCGGTTTCACTCCACCTTTGATGCTCTGAACTTTTCTCNACCAGACAACCAGCTGACCTGACTCGGTCACCTGCTGCCTCGTTCAGCTTTGATAGTTCGTTCATTACTGGGGCTACATACCCAGTCTCTGGGCGGGTAGTTGTAGTTAACTCCCTTCTGACCTGGCGTCCTGGCTCCTCCCCTTTGTGTTGTACCTCGTCAATCTCAAGTTGTGATAGCAGTTGTCGTTTGCGGATGTTGGAACACTGAGCTACTAGTTGTTTAGCAGTCATTGTAGACTGGGGATATATATATATATGTATATATATATATATATACATACATATAAAAAATCCTTCATCGTCTCCAAGAGAAGTTGCTGTAAGGTGGGCTTCGATACCTGTTAGCTGGTGTAACTTTGTCTTCATGCTCCAAAGTAGCATCGTACAATGTTTTCTCTCACCAGACGACATCTTGCTGATCTCAGATGCATGGGTCCTCAGTCAGTCACTCTGTAGGCTGGTACACCATTTTCACCAGTTCCTGGCCTCTCTGCTACTCACTGGGTCAATCCAGGCTCCAGTAACATGTAACTCCATGTGGCATGCTGATCCCGGACGAGCCCCCATGATCTGTCACCGGTCCCAAGTGTCAGGATTGCTGTAACAGTGACGTGAGCAATCTGAAGAAAAGGAAAACAGGATTCATTTATTGACTGATATTTCATTATTTAGTACATCAAGTCAGCCAGAGCAGATGGAAACTGTGATCCTATCCAAATATGGCTAAAGCTAAACATGCAAAACAAAAGCGTGTCTTTTCTTTTAGTAAAACTATGAATATATAGATTGAAATTAGTCCAATGGAGCAGTTATTTGTGGTTTCCATGTGAAAAAAAAACCTGATGACTTACTAATAATGCACCACAGAATCCCGACCCGACTATCAAACTTTAGATCAGAGCTGCAGAGGTTCAGCTAATATGAATGCATGTTGCTGCAGCAACATAAAGGAGCTGGTAGAGTTTAATATTCTAAATAAAACATGTTTTTAGTTTTATGGGCCTAAAATATCTCAGCTCTTTGAAATAAACAACTTTTTCCTGTTGAAGATCTAAAGTTTAGATTTACCCTAAAAACCTCATTATGTGGCAACAAACCTGATAATGTTGCTGAAGCTTCAGTCCAGATTAGCATCACTCAGCTCACAGAGGCTGAACATCCAGATTCATGTTTAGATTTCCCTCTGCCTCTATGAAGCCTTTCTGCTCTGATGGCCAAAGACTAAATCTGAAATAAAATGACAGAAAATGTCTTATGAAAAATAAATTGAAATGTTCCAGATTTATAATCTGAAGATGTTCCAGGAATCCTCCTGGAGGACAAACTGACCACTTCTCCTCCCTCTGCTACTTTCTCCTACTCTCTCCATCCTTCCATCGTCTGCAGTCATGCTGACATTAAGCTCATGTTCTCTCTCTGTTTCTCCTCCTCATAGCAGCTACACCTGGGCTCATTTCTGTTCAGCTGTGACCCCTTCCTGGAGGGAAGCTGAGCTGCTGCTGCCAACAACATCAGGTTCCCTTTCAGTGGATGACACACCTGGATCCACTCCGGCCACAAGCAGAACCAGGACTGAACTAAACACAGGAACAACAGAGACTGGTGAAACCTCTGAATCCCAGTAGGCCCAGTATGAACCATCTTCATGATGAGCTCCTAGGAAGGAGGCGTCGTCTCTGAAAGCAGCCAAAGACCTGAACTGTGACGTTCAGGAAGCAGCAGATAAAAAAGCTTAAAGTAGGAAGTCTTCAGAGTCTGGAGCCACATCCTGATCACATCAAGAGACGAAGCTTCACTCCACATCAGAGGAAACATGGAGCAAACGGCTCTGATGCTGCTTCTGTGTCTCTGCAGCTCAGGTAGGACTCCACTTTCATCAAACACTAATATTCACTAGAGTTCAAATTAAAAATGATCTGCTGATAAACATGTTAAATGTTACAAACTAAAAAAGTGGAAACAGTTTCTGGTCTCAGATCATAGAGCTGCTGCTACACAGTTGGTGATGTTTATATTTTCTACTTGCTGCTGAGGAGCCAATAAAACCAAGAATGGTTGTTTTTTGTGTTTGAATGATGTAAAACACTTTGAACAGCCTTGTTGCTGAAATGAGCTATAAAATAAATCTGATTGGCTGATTGATGAGGAGAAGCAGCAGAAACTCTGCACCAGCGCTGAATCTGTGCAGTAAACAGGTGGAGCCTCATAAAATGGCTCCTTCTGCATGAAATCTTCCTCTTGACTCCACAGGTTCTCTCTGAGGTTCTGGTCAGGCCCGTTTGCTGGCCAACCAAGCCCAGTAGCACCACGGTCATTGGACCAGCTTCTGGTACCGCCGGTTGTGTTCGTGAAAACGTCTGAGCTCCGTCTGACGTGGGAGCGTCTCAGGCAGGATGTCGAACTGCCTGCTGCAGATTAGAATCAATCAACCAATCGATCAAGTTTATTTGTGAAGCACATTTCAGCACCAAGGCGGTTCAAAGTGCTTCAGTAAACCAGTAAACGGTACATTCAGTCAAAGTGCCGTCGTCACACATCAAAATGTTGTTCAGTGTTTCATTTATTTAGTTTCAAAGCAAATCTGACCAGCCGGGTTTTAGTCCAGATTTAAAGGAACTCAGTGTTTCGGTTGTTTTGCAGTTAATTGTTGAAACGGCTTTTCAGTCATTTTGCTGATGAATGAAAGGTTGGAGATCGGCCTGTAATTCTGCAGGAATGATTTGTTCAGATGGTTGTTTTTATATCAGTGGTTTGAAAACTGCTGGGGGAAAACGCCTGATGAGAGCCATGAGTTACTATTTGAATCAGACCAGATGAAATGACAGGCAGGACTTTCTGAAGAAAAGCTGTGGGTGTTATTTTTTGGGGCATAGCATGGATATTAGATTTTGTGTGGCAGTGAATGTTGACCCTCTAATATTTTTAATTTTCTCTGTAGCGTATTTGGCGAATTCATTGCAGGTCAGGTGGTTTGTGAGCCAGTCAACTGTGGCAAATAACACTTGAGCATTGTTAATGTTTATAATTTCTGCAAAGAATGTTTCATTCATATGTTTTAGAGTTTAGTGATAGCTTCAGTCTTGCTTAATAGATTTCATAATAAAGTTGAGTTTTACTCCATTTACGTTCAGACCTTCAGATCTGGTTGCACATTTCTCCATGGAGATTTGTTCCTACTAGACACGACCTTCACTTTAATGGGGGCAATGCAATCAATCACATCTGAAATTTTATGATGGAAGTTATCTACCAGCTCATCACTCTGCACACAGAACCAGAATCAGAACCAGAACCAGAACCAACTGGATTTGACAACTTTTACACAAAAACAATGAATTTGACTTTGGTTGGTCTCAGTAAAGACATAAATATAAATGGATAGAAAAGGTGAATAATAAAAACATTTCAGGTTTTACTACAGAGCATAAATAACATTTAGGTCTGGGCTTTAACTAGGCCATTCCAGCATAAAGATGGTGTGATCAGAACCATCCCTGATAGCTCTGCCTCTAAGAGAAGATCACATAAACACCATCAACAGGATCCTGTCAGCACATCCTACATCAATCTGTCTCTGCTTGTTGTAACCCAACATGTAAATGTTTCTTCCAGCTCTGTCTGATGAAGTCAGACTGGCAGCAGGAAGGAGTCGCTGTGGTGGCCGACTGGAGAAGGAGGATCTGGGAGACTGGGAACCAGTGAATTATTGGGACTGGAACTGGAACGTTACATCAGCAGCTGTAGCTTGCAGACAGCTGCACTGTGGATCTGTGGTGTCGATACAAAGAGATCAGAGCTTCAATGTACAGATCGTCTGTTCAGGTGATTTCATATCCTGGCCATTTCCTTCCTGTTCCTGCCTATGTGTTTCTGGTGGCTTCTATTGGTGTGGCAATGAATGACAAGGAGCTGCTCAAGTTGCCATGAGCTGTTTCTTTAATTCTCCATCTGCATTTCACACAACGGGCATGGAGGTAAGGTCAGTCTCTGGCATAAAACAAGCTCCTCGTCAGTGATCCTCATGGCTCTGAGGATTACCCATAATACCGTAACCACAATAAAATAATTTAAAATTACAGTGATCGTATAGTGGATTTTGTTTTACATAAAAGAACAACCAGTGAGTCTCCTTTTCAGAGAAAATAAAGTAACTAATTAAAATGTTCTGAAAAATAAAATAAAATGCTGACATTTTATTTACTGGATGCCATTTTTATGTTTTAGTTTATATAACCTTGCATTTTAGAACAATGCAGAAACATAAATGAACCATATCATTATATGAAACTGTTAATATAAAACTCTGTCTCAGGTTAAACATCTGCTACAGGATATTTGGTAAAACATACCTGCATTCCACACATCGGTCAGTCTCTGGCATAAAACAAGCTCCTGCAAGGAGGAGCCAAAATGTTACCACATGGGAAATTCCCACTGCACTTTCCCACGAACTAAACCGTCTCAAACACGACAAAAACATCATAATAACAGAACAAGCGTCGCCCAGACCAAACATATTTCAACAATATGCAAAAACGAAAACCACACACACTTCACAAAATGCATAAATAATATTTCTTTATCACATGGCAGAGACAGGGCTGCACAGTGGCGCAGTTGGTAGAGCTGTTGCCTTGCAGCAAGAAGGTTCTGGGTTCCCGGCCCCAGTCTTTCTGCATGGAGTTTGGTTGTTCTCCCTGTGCATGTGTGGGTTTTCTCCGGGTACTCCGGTTTCCTCCCATAGTCCAAAAACATGTCAGGTTAATTGGCCTCTCCAAATTGCCCCTAGGTGTGAGTGTGTGTATGCTAGGGGTGTAGTGATACAATAATTTCATGATATGATATTCTAGTCATGGTATATCACAATATTTGTTGAGCAATACAATTCAGTGTATTTTTACGATTTTCTGAAAGATTTTTGAAGGACAGAGTGATTTTAGTGACATTTTGTGTTCCATAGACTTGAATTTAGTTAACTGAAAACTGATTAAAAGCACCAACTACACAATACCTGACTCTGATTGGACAGTCTAACAGTCTGCAGCTGGACAAAATTAATCAAAGACGCAGTGAGAGAATTAGTTTGTCATTTAATTCATGTGGATTTGACATAAAACTCAAAAGTTAAAACGGTAATCCAGGAGCAGAGTGGGGAGATTATCAGCCTCTGTAGACTCTCAATATGCAAATGTTTTTTCTTTTGGACACTGTGGCTGCATTTTGGAGTAAAAATGCAGCCACACATGCAGTCTTTTGGACTATGGGGAAAAAGGCTTTTCTACCTTGTCTCCCGGAGTTAGTCTGGCTGTAAGCTGCTTACTACTAACTGCTAAGGTCGTGGCTCCGCCTCACCCCGCAGTGATCGACTCCCTGCAGCTACGCAGCGCCGCTATTCCCCTGCTTGGATCTCTGAGTAGCTGCCTCTCAGACTGCCAGCATCTCATAGTACTCTCAGTCTCTGATACTTTTTGTCTGTTGCTAATAAGAATGATCGATCAGCCATTGTTATCATGGAAATCCTCACTGCGCCGCGGATTCCGGCTGGGGGTTTTTCCTCTTCGTCTTCCTGCTCAAAACACAGCGCCGCTGCGCGCCCGGATGTTATCAACCATGTTCATTCTTCAGGTAATCCTTTATATACAGAACAGAAACTGCTAAGATAAAAACTAATTACGAAGTGAATGCTACCAGTCAAAATTTGCATTAATTTCGCGATTTCACTGCTTTTGCCGCTTCTCCGTTCCGTTTCTCTTTCACGGTTACTTGCGCAACTTTACTTCGTTTCTCAGCAACAAAATGCAGCCCATTGTTATTTATTGAAGATTTTACATTTCCAAAAACACAGGAATCTAATGTTTCGTTTTGTACGTTTGGACCTCATTCCCTTTCATAATCGGAACAGCCGGGGAATGGCGGCGCTTTTGACATTTCTCTGACATTCTGAAAAATATGGTTTACTAATTTTAGCATAACTCCGGTTATACTTGGCCTATTAGCACAATTTAAAAACTGGTGTGTAGTTTATAATGTGCACTTTAAGCTCGAGTTGAACGTTAGACTGAGGGAGGCGGAGTCTTGCTGCTATGCCGTAACAAACTAGACGTTAAAAAGAGCTGTCAGGCTATGGACCCCTATGGTTTAACGGATCGATACGGATGAAAAATCGATACTTTCCGAGGGCGGAAAATATCGATATATATCGCCAAATTGATTTATTTATACAGCCTGTTAAGGAAGAAATTCCTAAAAATAGGTTATCTTTGGAAAAAGTTTGGCTCTCTCTCTTCCTCTGGATCCCAGGTCCTCTCGGCGGGCCACGTGTGGCCACAAGGAAAACAACAATGTGTGTTGACATCACAGAATTACAGAGTTTAATCCAATATAAGACAATGCATAAACTTACACCAGAAACTGCAGAACAACAGAGACATACATTCATTTACCTGACATAAATGGAAAGAAGAAGAAAAGCAAAGACGTGCAAAGACATCTTTGGAGAGTTGCAAGAGCAAATCTAATGTGTTACTTCTGTGTAGAAAGTTTTATAGTAAAAGGCGTATTCTTATCTTTAATTTATTCAAATAAGGCGTATCTTTGCTCCTCCAACCAGGAGCTATCTCTGACCCTCTATTAAGCCAGAAACCCCTGCCGTGTTTACGGCCTTTCACAGATGAGTGTGAAAAGCTACAACTTCTACTGTATTGTTTTCCCACACAGACAAAAGGCAGTTCAAACGATCCTAGCAAACCATCTGCTGGAACTACAGGTAAATTAAAGGTCAATAGGCCAGAATACATTACTAATTTCAAAACCACAATTAGGGCATTTGAGTCAAGACATGTTAAGTTTTAAAACTAGCTTATTTTAAATTTATTTTCTCAACAAGCCTTAGTCAGTGGCGCAACTGCACATTATTCAAGTGGATGCGAAAACATAAATCAGCCCCCAAGGGAAGCAACGTCAGGGTGAAGGAGCGACACTCACCCCACCTCCTTCCCCCCCAGGCGACGCTGCGTGAAGTGTAGAAATCGCTACATTTACCTCGTTATGTGCAAGAGGTGAAGGAGCGTGAAGCGCGCTGAAGTGTATGGGAAAACATAATCGGCATGTCGCCCCCTCCAGACGGGGTTTTTGCGCCCCCTCTGGTGCTGCGCCCCTATGCGTTGCATACGCTGCATACCCACTTTTTGCGCCTCTGGCCCTCGTGTGCGCATGGTTGTGTGTCTCTGTGTTGCCCTGTGACAGACTGGCAGCCTGTCCAGGCTGTACCCCGCCTCTCGACCAGAACGTTAGCTAGAGATAGGTACTCCGACCACACTAAGGGACAAGGGTGTAAAGAAAATGGATGGATGGATGGCAGAGACACGTTACCTTGTCGGTGATCCTCATGGCTCTGAGGATTACCCATAATACCCCACTCTTTCTAGGGTGAATGCAATACAACTTTTTACCAGCATTTCAGCAGGATTTAACCTGAACCATTTTAACTATGTTACACATGCACAAGAGTTTTCAATCAGAAATGTTTCACTATTGATCGTCTTATATGCTCTCTGTGTTGTGCACAATATGCGTATGAACCTGATGGAGTGACTTCATCTAACAGTGCCTGGTAATGGATTATTTCCATATCATGTTTGCAGCCCAGGAAACTTCCAGTAAACTTCTTAGTGTGGATCTGATGCATTGGATGTCATGGACAAACGTTAGCAACTGGGTAAAATTTAAAATGAATCCCAGATACAGTCGGTTTCACTCCACCTTTGATGCTCTGAACTTTTCTCCTTTGGTTTTCTTGACCTTTATTTTTATCAAACCCAGAGATGTTTCCATGTGTGTTTAGAAAAATAAAGTTCTGAAGGATTTTAAACCTTTTTTCTTTCTGCATCCTCAGACTCAGTCAGGCTGGTTCAAGGGACCAACCGGTGCTCAGGCAGACTGGAGGTGAAGACCAACCAGTCGTGGTCCTCAGTGTGTGAAAAAGACTTTGACCTGCAGGATGCAGAGGTGGTCTGCAGGGAGATTGGCTGTGGGTCTCCTTCAGTCCTCCAGGGGGCGCTCTATGGAGAAGCAGAGGCTCCAGTGGGGAGCAGAGAGTTCCTGTGTGAAGGCAGTGAGTCTGCTCTGCTGACCTGCAGCAGCAGGAAGAGTTCAGTTAGAAACAGCTGCTCACCTGGTCAAGCTGTTGGACTCACCTGTTCAGGTAGAGGAGGATCTGCAGACCTGCTGCTGTTCACTGCTTCACTTCCTGCATTAATGAACTCTCTGTCTCTGCTCAGGTCCAGACAACATCAGGTTGGTGGGAGAGACCAGCCGATGTGCCGGGAGACTGGAGATGAAACATCAAGAAGACTGGAGACCAGTGGAAGTTTGGGGTGGTTACTGGGACAAGAGCTCAGCTGCTGTAGTTTGTGCTGAACTGGACTGTGGTTCTGCTGTTTCAGTAAGAAAAACAAAGGAAGCTTCAGAGAGACCAGTTTGGTCGATCTTCACTGACTGTTTGCAGTCAGGATCTGCATTAAGGAACTGTTTACCTGATAATGGAACCAGTGATGAGAGCCATGAGTTAATCTGCTCAGGTAACTCTGAACTCTCATATTTCTGCGTTTTAAAATGTTTCTTCATCAGGTTCCAGATGTCTGCAGAGAAACCGTCACCTTTAACTAAGAACCTGAAACCTTGAGGAGAGGGAAACTAAAAATGGTTTAGATATTACTGACAGACTAAAGATCTGTCATAAAGGTGCTAGTAACCCTGTATAAACATGCTAGAAATCATGGCAACCAACCAACCAACCAACCAACCAACCAACCAATCAAATTTAATTGTATAGCACATTTCAACAGCAAGGCATTTCAAAGTGCTTTACATAATTAAAATAAAAACAGCATGTGAGATTGACTAAACATTGATTACGCTGTTGCAGTAATCAATGCGGCTAAAGATAAACGCATGGATGAGTTTCTCTAGATCGCGCTGAGACATCAGTCCTCTAATCCTGGAGATGTTCTTCAGGGGATAGAAGGCCGACTTTGTGACTGTCTTAATGTGGCTCTGAAGGTTCAGGTCAGAATCCATCACTACTCCCAGGTTTCGGGCTGATCGCTGGTTTTTAGTTGTAATAACTGAAGCTGTGCATTAATTCTAGTTCGCTCCTCTTTAGGTCCAAAGATAATAACTTCAGTTTGTTTCTGTTCAGCTGGAGAAAGTTTTGGCCCATCCACACATTTATCTGTTCTAAGCATCTATTCAGTGATTGGATGGGTTCAGAGTCACCTGGTGACATCGTGATGTAGAGCTGTGTATCATCCGCATAGTTATGGTAGCTAATCTTATTTCCTGTTATAACCTGAGCCAGTGGGAGCATATAAATATTGAAAAGAAGAGGTCCTAGGATTTAACCTTGGGGTACCCCACATGTGACCTTTGACCTCTCTGATGAGAAGTTTCTGACTGAAACAAAGAAATCCCTGTTCTTTATGTAGGATTCAAACCAGTGGAGGACTGGACCGGAGAGTCCGACCCAACTCTCCGGTCGATTCACTAAAATGTCGTGGTCCACAGTGTCGAAAGCTGCACTGTTGGACAGTGCTGGTCCAACAGAACCAGCACTGTGGTTCTCCCACAGTCCATATTTATATGGATATCATTGAACACTTTTACAAGGGCCGTCTCAGTGCTGTGGTGAGCACGAAAACCAGACTGGAACTGGAAGGAGTCAAAGCGATTCGTTATTGTTAGGAAGTTATTTAATTGCTTAAAAACAGTTTTTTCAATAACTTTGCTGATGAATGGGAGGTTGGAGATCGGCCTGTAATTCTGCAGTAGTGATTTGTCTAGATCAGGGGTGCCCAAGTTCAGTCCTCGAGAGCTGCCATCCTGCAAGTTTTAGAAGTATCCTTACTCCAACAGACCAGGATCAGCTCTACAGAGGCCTGATAACGAGCCATTCATTTGATTCAGGTGTGTTGAAGCAGGGATGCATCTGAAAGTTGCAGGATGGTAGCTCTCGAGGACTGGACTTGGGCACCCCTGGTCTAGATTGTTCTTTTTTTTGTCAGTGGTTTGATAACTGCTGTTTTCAAAGCCTGGAGGAAAACACCTGAAGAGAGCGATGAGTTAATATTTGGATCAGATCATTAGAAACAACAGGCAGGACTTTCTTAAAGAAATGTGTGGGTAGGACATCCAGACAGCAGGAACTGGAGCTTAATTGACTTATAATTTCTTCAAGGTTTTTATAATTTAGTAGTTGAAATTGGGTCATTTTTCCTGCATTTGTTTTGATGGGCACCACATTGGTACTGGCTTTGGTACTGTGCAGATTAATCCTCTGATCTTTTGAATTTTCTCTGAAAAGAAACTGGAAAACTTATTGCAGGCGGCATTAGATTGAAGTTCAGGTGGTAACATCATAGGAGGGTTTGTGAGCCTGTCAACAGTAGCAAATAAAGCTCGAGCATTGTTAAGGTTTTTGTTTATGACATTTGCAAAGAAAGCCTCTCTTGCATGTTTTAGTGTTGTGTGATAGTTACGTAGTTTTTCTTTGTATATGTCATAATAAACATGCAGTTGAGTTTTACGCCATTTCCGTCCAGCTCTACGGCAGAGTTGTCTTGCAGATTCAACTGTTTGTGCATTTCTCCATGGAGATTTCTTTCTACCAGTCACAACTTTCACTTTAATGGGGGCAATGTAATCAATGATTTCTGAAAGTTTGCACTGAAAATCATCTACCAACTTATCTACGTCATTATAGCTTAAGGACGAGGAAGAAGAGCAGATTTGATTAAATGTTTCTGCTGTGTTTTCTGTGAAAGTACATTTTGTGATAGTAGCTGTTTGTCCAAGTGGGTTAACAGATAAAGAACATTCAAAGATAACAGCAAAGTGGTCCGACAGGGCGACATCAGTTACAGAGACATTGGAAATATTCACACCCTTACTGATAACCAGGTCCAGTGTGTGTCCATGAGTGTGTGTTGCTTGTTTGACATGTTGTGTTAAATCAAAACTCTCTAATATATCAAACAGCTTTTTTGCCCCTCGGTCTTGGGGGTTGTCAACATGAACCAACATGAACTGGTTGGCAACCAGTCTGATGAGCTCCTGTCTCGTTCTCATGCATGCCATCTTGTTTTCCACCTCGGATTAGATCCAGTTGTCTCTGTGTTTCCTCTGCGTTCCCAGGTCTGCTGGTTGAGCCGCTCATCTTCCTCTCTTCCTCCACTGACGGGGTCTCCACAGCCAGAAAGCAGGGGTCTGAGCTCCTCATTGGCTCAGATTTCAGCATCATGTGCTCCATCAGACCTCAGTATGAAGGCGGCTCCTTCCAGCTCATCTTCAGCTCCTCTAACTACACTCTGAACCACACCCTGCCAGCTGTTAATCACTCCGCCCTCTTCCTGTTCGCCGCTGCTGGCCACGCCCACCAAGGAACCTACCGCTGCGTTTACCACGTCTACGTTTTCTCCCATAACTTCTCCTCTATGAGCCAGCCTCTCAACCTCACTGTCTCAGGTAAACTCATNACGTCTGAGCTCCGTCTGACGTGGGAGCGTCTCAGGCAGGATGTCGAACTGCCTGCTGCAGATTAGAATCAATCAACCAATCGATCAAGTTTATTTGTGAAGCACATTTCAGCACCAAGGCGGTTCAAAGTGCTTCAGTAAACCAGTAAACGGTACATTCAGTCAAAGTGCCGTCGTCACACATCAAAATGTTGTTCAGTGTTTCATTTATTTAGTTTCAAAGCAAATCTGACCAGCCGGGTTTTAGTCCAGATTTAAAGGAACTCAGTGTTTCGGTTGTTTTGCAGTTAATTGTTGAAACGGCTTTTCAGTCATTTTGCTGATGAATGAAAGGTTGGAGATCGGCCTGTAATTCTGCAGGAATGATTTGTTCAGATGGTTGTTTTTATATCAGTGGTTTGAAAACTGCTGGGGGAAAACGCCTGATGAGAGCCATGAGTTACTATTTGAATCAGACCAGATGAAATGACAGGCAGGACTTTCTGAAGAAAAGCTGTGGGTGTTATTTTTTGGGGCATAGCATGGATATTAGATTTTGTGTGGCAGTGAATGTTGACCCTCTAATATTTTTAATTTTCTCTGTAGCGTATTTGGCGAATTCATTGCAGGTCAGGTGGTTTGTGAGCCAGTCAACTGTGGCAAATAACACTTGAGCATTGTTAATGTTTATAATTTCTGCAAAGAATGTTTCATTCATATGTTTTAGAGTTTAGTGATAGCTTCAGTCTTGCTTAATAGATTTCATAATAAAGTTGAGTTTTACTCCATTTACGTTCAGACCTTCAGATCTGGTTGCACATTTCTCCATGGAGATTTGTTCCTACTAGACACGACCTTCACTTTAATGGGGGCAATGCAATCAATCACATCTGAAATTTTATGATGGAAGTTATCTACCAGCTCATCACTCTGCACACAGAACCAGAATCAGAACCAGAACCAGAACCAACTGGATTTGACAACTTTTACACAAAAACAATGAATTTGACTTTGGTTGGTCTCAGTAAAGACATAAATATAAATGGATAGAAAAGGTGAATAATGAAAACATTTCAGGTTTTACTACAGAGCATAAACAACATTTAGGTCTGGGCTTTAACTAGGCCATTCCAGCATAAAGATGGTGTGATCAGAACCATCCATGGTAGCTCTGCCTCTAAGAGAAGATCACATAAACACCATCAACAGGATCCTGTCAGCACATCCTACATCAATCTGTCTCTGCTTGTTGTAACCCAACATGTAAATGTTTCTTCCAGCTCTGTCTGATGAAGTCAGACTGGCAGCAGGAAGGAGTCGCTGTGGTGGCCGACTGGAGAAGGAGGATCTGGGAGACTGGAAACCAGTGAATTATTGGAACTGGAACTGGAACGTTACATCAGCAGCTGTAGCTTGCAAACAGCTGCACTGTGGATCTGTGGTGTCGATACGAAGAGATCAGAGCTTCAATGTACAGATCGTCTGTTCAGGTGATTTCATATCTTTGATGCTCTGAACTTTTCTCGTTTGGTTTTCTTGACCTTTATTTTTATCAAACCCAGAGATGTTTCCATGTGAATTTAATAAAATAAAGTTCTGAAGGATTTTAAACCTTTTTTCTTTCTGCATCCTCAGACTCAGTCAGGCTGGTTCAAGGGACCAACCGGTGCTCAGGCAGACTGGAGGTGAAGACCAACCAGTCGTGGTCCTCAGCGAGTGAAAAAGACTTTGACCTGCAGGATGCAGAGGTGGTCTGCAGGGAGATTGGCTGTGGGTCTCCTTCAGTCCTCCAGGGGGCGCTCTATGGAGAAGCAGAGGCTCCAGTGGGGAGCAGAGAGTTCCTGTGTGAAGGCAGTGAGTCTGCTCTGCTGACCTGCAGCAGCAGGAAGAGTTCAGTTAGAAACAGCTGCTCACCTGGTCAAGCTGTTGGACTCACCTGTTCAGGTAGACGAGGATCTGCAGACCTGCTGCTGTTCACTGCTTCACTTCCTGCATTAATGAACTCTCTGTCTCTGCTCAGGTCCAGACAACATCAGGTTGGTGGGAGAGACCAGCCGATGTGCCGGGAGACTGGAGATGAAACATCAGGAAGACTGGAGACCAGTGGCTGTTTGGGGTGGTTACTGGGACATGAACTCAGCTGCTGTAGTTTGTGCTGAACTGGACTGTGGTTCTGCTGTTTCAGCAAGATATTCAGAGGAAGCTTCAAAGAGACCAGTTTGGGAGATCAAGTCTGACTGTTTGAAGTCAGGATCTGCATTAAGGAACTGTTTACCTGATGATGAAACCAGCGATGAGAGCCATGAGTTAATCTGCTCAGGTAACTCTGAACTCTCATATTTATGTTAAAATGTTTCTTCATCAGGTTCCAGATGTCTGCAGAGAAACCGTCACCTTTAACTAAGAACCTGAAACCTTGAGGAGAGGGAAACTAAAATAATTTAAATATCCAGATAAAGTTCTCAGTTTAGCCCAAATAGATGAACAAAAACTCATCATTTTAATAACTTTTAATCTCTGCTGCTTTGAAGTCGATGCATCAAAATCCCAGGAGGAGTTCAAGGAAATCAGACATTTTCAAAACCTGAAAATCAACAGAAAATGAACTTTGATCCAAAATGGTGGACTTCCTGTTTTTAGTGCAAATAGCAGGAAAACCTTTTGTTTGTTATGGTTGTTGGCCTTATTGAACTAGGGGGCGCTGTTGAGCCATTTTGCCACATTTATTTTTAATTCCACAGAAATATTAACAATTTCACAAGGAACAAAGATTGTTTAACATTTAGTGAGTTTCTGATCATGTTTATGATCCAAAAATATGATAAATTCAACAGAAATAAAAATGAATGATAAAATTCGAGGTACATTCGGTTTCACTCCACCTTTGATGCTCTGAACTTTTCTCGTTTGGTTTTCTTGACCTTTATTTTTATCAAACCCAGAGATGTTTCCATGTGTGTCTAGAAAAATAAAGTTCTGAAGGATTTTAAACCTTTTTTCTTTCTGCATCCTCAGACTCAGTCAGGCTGGTTCAAGGGACCAACCGGTGCTCAGGCAGACTGGAGGTGAAGACCAACCAGTCGTGGTCCTCAGTGTGTGAAAAAGACTTTGACCTGCAGGATGCAGAGGTGGTCTGCAGGGAGATTGGCTGTGGGTCTCCTTCAGTCCTCCAGGGGGCGCTCTATGGAGAAGCAGAGGCTCCAGTGGGGAGCAGAGAGTTCCTGTGTGAAGGCAGTGAGTCTGCTCTGCTGACCTGCAGCAGCAGGAAGAGTTCAGTTAGAAACAGCTGCTCACCTGGTCAAGCTGTTGGACTCACCTGTTCAGGTAGACGAGGATCTGCAGACCTG
>NW_015112631.1:1319843-1325450 GCF_001443285.1 Poecilia latipinna
TTGGATCAGATCATTAGAAACAACAGGCAGGACTTTCTTAAAGAAATGTGTGGGTAGGACATCCAGGCTGCAGGAACTGGAGCTACCGCTGCGTTTACCACGTCTACGTTTTCTCCCATAACTTCTCCTCTATGAGCCAGCCTCTCAACCTCACTGTCTCAGGTAAACTCATGGAGTCCATCAGGAGAAGTTCTGCTTCAGGTGAACCAGCAGCTGTCTGCCTCAATCATGAGGTCAGAGAGGAGGATTGATGATGTCAATGTTCATGATCAGATCTACAGGCAGCATGAAAACAAGGGTCTATATGATTATTGTAAATTTCTAGTTTGACTCGTCTGATGAAAGCTGATCCTGAATCTGTTTCGTTGGGTTTCAGCCTCTCTCACTGCTTTGATCATCAGACTGGTTGTCGTCCTGCTGGGTTTGCTGGGATCAGTCCTGGTCCTCTACTTTAAGGTACTGCATGTATCATGCATGATGTGTTCAGTTGGGAAAGTTCTTGCATTGAAGCTGAACCATCCTCTGTTTCCAGGCCAGGAGGAACCAGAAGTCTGGACCAGAAAACAGCCATCATGATGAAGGATCCAGAGCTGAAGGCAGCTTAGAGGAGGAGACTGCAGTCTGAAGGAACCAGGAGAAAAGGATCTTCATTTCACATCCACAGGAAGGAGCAGAGACGTGTTTCAGACTCCTGGAAATCTATCCGTCTGCGTATCTATGATGAAACGTCTCTGTGCTCCTGCAGCAGGAAGGAAGTTCAACATTCAGAAATTTGTATCTGGACTAAACCTACTTAAGTAAAACTTATAAAAGAAGCAAACATTCAACAAAATGTAACAGAAAACCCACTTCATCTAAATCTGCTCTTCATCAACCTTGCAAGGATAGCATATGATAGGATATTTGGGGTCAAAGGTTAGGTGGCCAATTCCATTCAGGCCCTGAACCCAGTTTGTGTCCTCGTCTCATTTTGGGGTTTTGAATTGTGACAAATGTAACACAGTTGATCCTGGCTTGTAATACTGTGACCTGCCTGTAGGTGGTGTATGTCTTCACTGCCATGATAACCCATCCAATACATCCAGTTCCATCAAGTCTGAACCAGAAGTGATCCGCGCCATCTTAGTAGGGAAGTGCATGTACAATGCATAATGGACCCATGGCTTTGAGAACAACAAGAAAACATGTGGACACTCTTGACCAAAATACCAGAGAGAGATACATGAACAAAATGGCTGCCGTCGGGATCAACCTGTATGAGAAGAGGAAGAAAATATGTCAGACGATGTGGACAAGCTGCCTCCGATCTCCTCCTACGATAACGTTAACTACTAATCAACACGAAGAGTGCATACGCTGTAAACGAGCTTCACTGCCTGAAATTCATGGATGCATATAATTATTATTTCAACAGCTTTGTAAAGGACAAACGAACTCTGTGTGAATAATGAGGTTCTGGTGACTGGCAGACCAAGAACAGGTAGCAACAAACACGTCGGCTACATGTCTGTCTTAGCCTGCAGATGGGATGGAACATTTTATGGTTACTATGATTATGAGTGGATCAATGCATAACAGTGTTATGATTCTTGTGTAAAGCTTGTGATCATGGGAAAGTCTTCTGAAGCCGTTTCTCTGAACTCTGGATTATTATAGAGTTGTAGAATATTTTCTTTTTTCATTCTTATGACATCCATCATGTTTAATTTGCTTTATGAAATAAAATGCGTATGCTTGCAGTCTGTTTTGTAGCTAAGTAGATTGTTAAACTGTGTGAATTCAATGAAACGTTTCCTATAAACAGTTTGCTGTGTTTTGCCTGAGGCTCTTTCTCCTGACTGTGTTCAGTGAGCAGAGACTCCAAATGCTGGAAAGCCTACAAATAAATATTGACAAAGAATTTATATTGTCTCTGGTTTTTATGCAGTTTTTCCTCAGACTGTTAAAGATAATTTCACCACAAACAGGATCCAGTGAGTTGGAGAAGTCGAGGGCGACAGGAGATCGGATGCATCGACCAGATGAAGGAGTTAAACTTCAGCCCACCTCCTGGTTGGATGAGGGGAGTTTGAGGTCTGAAGAAATGTAAATCAATGAAAACAGGTGCAAACATAGCTTGGTGAGAAATGCAAAGAAACAAAAAGAAATTATTAGAGAAAAGAAAAACATGACAAATGTATGAATGTGTGGATGAAGGAAGCTGAATGCAGAGAGTGGAAGGCAACAGTAGCTCACATGTTGTTAAGGTATTACAGGACATCAGCAAACTGCTTGGTTTGTGTTAATCATCCACAACCTGGTGGAGCGGTGGAGAGGGAGAATGGGACGATCAAAACCAAACTGGCAGCATGTTGTGTAGAAACAGGTTTGTCTTGGCCTGAAGCTTTAGACCTGCTCTTTATGTGTGAGGATGAGAACCAGGTCCAAAGCTAAATTAAGCCCATTTGAGACCCTTTTTCTGATCTCTGCAGGAGAAATCTGCAAAGATCCAACGATACTAACAACTAACCTAATGGGAGATAACATGTTAGAATATTGTAAGTCTCTGTCTCTCTCTCTCCATCAGGCTGTGAAAGCTGCTCTCCCTCCTGTCCTCACTGCCACTGGAAATCCAGGCTTTGGTTGGGACACTTCCAGGTTCTCCTGGCCACTCACACAGGTCTAAAGGTCAAAGGGCACTTCCTGGATTCACAGGAGCCACTGCAGGCCGTTCAGCACTGAACCACCTGCTGTTGGAAACCCTGAGGAAGGTCAAGGCTGCAGAACCTCCTCCCTAAGAGGAGCTTCCACCGTTCGCCCACCTGGCTTAGTACCAGGGCAGCAGGAAGGACAAAGGAACCCAAGAAGAGACGGCAGGACTCCTGGATTCATCACCATCACCAGTGAAGACACAAGATGAAGGCTGACACACTCATCCTCATCATTCTTGTTGCAATATCAGTGCATAAACTATTGGCCCAATAGTTCTGTTGCATCCGAGCTGCATATGAAGTGGACCATCATGAACCAGCAGACAATGTGTGGTGGCAGCTAGCTCAAAGAAATAAAAGTGAAAGTTGCTTTGTTTGTTCTATGACTCCATTTCTACTCCCTCAGATCCTCTGTGTCTGTCTCTGTGGCAGAATCACTCGCAGTATTACTTTCAAATGTTAGAAATGTTCAAATAGTTTCCCATGGGTGTCCAGTGTCGCATTCGGACCAGTGCGAGATCCCAGGCATTTCTCTGCTGAAACCAATCAAACTGGTTGCTGCTGGTGCCGTATATAAATGAGAAGGTTCAACCATCCTTGGTTCCAGTCCAGTCTCTACATTCACTTCCACATCTCACTTCTGTCTTTAGGCTGAAGCCAGTGGCTGTAATATCACCCTGGATGTTTCCTGTTCAGGTGCAGCTTGTTGGCGGCCGTGGGAGGATCACTTAATCACGTTTCCACCACTTTAAGAGGATCAATCTATTAAACTTCCTGCTCCAAATGTGGTACCATTCAATTTCACAGCTTTTCCAAATGGCTCCTAATTCATTCTGATGCTTCTACAATATGAGCAACATTCATGATGCATTCATTAAATAGTTAAAACGACAACAAAAGTCGAATTCTGGTTCCACATTAACTCAGTAGGTTAATTCTTTGATATTTCATGATTTTCCTTCATTTGTTTTACTTCAAATATATAATCTCATGTTCCATTTATTTGATGTAACATTGGTTTTGTTTCTGCATCTGTCCAGGAGTCCCTTTGTTTAGCTAAAACTGAAACCTCCATGTTTCACTAAAACAGAGTATATTGGTGCACCAGGACTTTTTATGATGCTAGTTTTATAAGGTTAAAATTGTAGTTAAGGTGATTTTTATTAAGAGAGCAAAAATTCTAGAACTTTAAAAACCTTTTGACTCGTTATATCCTCTCTATGCCCGGATTCAGAAAATGCTGTGCGCAAAGACTGAGATCACACAGAGATAACATCGTCACAATAATCAGCATTTATTCAAGACAGATGCAAACTATCACCAGAAAACCACATCACAAAACATCAGAAACCTCAGAGCACAAACAACACATGAATTTACCTGAGAGAGAAAAAGACAAAAGATGGAAATCACAAACAAAAAGCAAAGACGTCTTTGGAGAAGTTGCAAGAGCAAAATCTAATGTGTTACTGCTGTGTAGAAAGTTTTATCTTCTTTTCTTTAATTTATTCAAATAAGGCGTATCTTTGCTCCTCCAACCAGGAGCTGTCTCTGACCCTTTATCTAAAGCCAGGAACTCCTGCTGTGTTTACGACTCTCCACAGATGAGTGTGAAAGTTGGAACTTCAACTTATTGTTTTGTTTCCCACAGACAAAAGGCAGTTCAAAGGATCCTAGCAAACCATCTGCTGTAACTACAGGTAACATAAAGGTCAATAGGCCAGGATAAGTTACTGATTTTAAAACTATAATTGGGTTATTTCAATTAAGACATGTTAAGTTTTAAAACTAGCATACTTTAAATTTATTTTCTTAACATTTTCTAGGATCAGAAGAAGGGAAATGTGGTGGAAAGTTTAAGGTGAATTTTCCTTAAAGAAGATGTGTGTGCTTGCAGTCTGTTCTGTAACTAAGTAGATGGTCAAACTGTGTGAATGGAATGAAAAACGTTCTATAAAACTGTACGCTGTTCTGCTCTAAGCTCTTTTTCTCCTGTCTGCTCAGGGAACAGAGTCTTTGAGCGCTGTAAAGCCTTTGAATATAAATTCATTCTCTGGTTCCTGAAACAAGATCATTTCCACAACACATCCAGGTGATTTTTACTCATTTCAACATAAAACGTTCTGTTATTTTTTGAGCTATAATTCGTAGAAAATAAACTTAACGTCTAATAACTTAATATCTTCTAAGCAACACTGGACACATCTAACCAGGATGTTAGCTGTGCTAACCCAAACACAATAATCATAAACAACAACTCTGCTAACGCTAAAGTGCTACACTGACATGGTATTTAGTGGAAGCTAATGCTAAAGCTCTAATTTGTTCAAAAGAGAGTTTTCTCCTTTAAATGTTTTGTTTCATATAAAACATTTTCTCATTTTAACAAGTTTTATATCTCCTGACTTTTCTCATTTTAATACTTTTTTATATTATTACAAATTGTAGTGAGTTTTTTCTTATTTTAACGAGTATTTCATCTCGGCTTTATAAAATGTCTTGCTTTAATAAGGTTTTTAACAGATAACGTGTTTTCCCATTTAACAAGTTTCTCCTCTCGTCATGAGTTTTCTGGTTTCAGCGACTTTCGTATATCGTAACGAGATCCTGAAGTTATTTCCAAACTCTGGCTTTTAAGCGCTTCCTTAGACCTTTATATGAGCATTTCTCCCTGATTATCCAAACTGAGATCAACATGGCCGCTGTCCTCTACCAGTAAGATACTGACTGCTCATTGGTACTTGACAGAAACTCAGTTTACATCAGCAGTGAGTGTTTGCATTGTTCTGAATGTTGTGATGATGATTCTGTGTTTTCTGCTCCTCAGTCCAGCCACCTGACGGACAGTCGAGGCCTGAGCTGCAGCACACAGAGCCTGAACAGACGGGGATCGCTCAGTGGGACCAGCTAACACAAG
>NW_015112632.1:0-15854 GCF_001443285.1 Poecilia latipinna
GGTTTTCTTCTTGCCACTCTTACAGATTTAGTGCACACAACTATTTCATCTTATTTACTTTTTTTTATTTAACTTTTATGTCACCAGGAGAATCCCATTAATTGAGATTAAAAAACTCTTTTTGCTAGAAAATCCTGGCCATGACTTGCAACAATTGCAGAACATTTACAACAAAAACAAAAAAAAGTTAACGTTGTCATAAATCATGTACATTTTTTTCTCCTCATATCAATTATCTGTTTTATGTGGGTGTTTCACATAAAACCAACAATAAAGTACAATTAATTTTGTAGATTTAAACAAATCCTTTAGAAATGCCCCATAATTATTACATTTCATCTGATCTGATCGTTGAGCTTACGTTTAGTTTTGCTTTTTTTCTGCTCTCTATCTTGTACAGTTGAGCTCATATGTCTGAGGTCATTATTGCTAAAGTTTGCTGACGTTGTTACAGGTTTGTGTAAGAACTCCTAATCTGCATACAAGATGCAGAGATTTCCTTATAAAGAACTCTATTGGAGCTCCTTTGATTAGGCAATAACATCAAACAGTTAGTGTTTGAGTTATTTGTGTAATTATCTGTGAAAAGTATGTCAGTATCTCAAATGATAAGGGAGAGGGATTTTGGGAAACTGTCCCTAAATAAAAAGCCCCTTGTTGTCTTGTTTGATTTGACCCTGTATCCTTGTCATGCAGTGATAGATGGCTTTTTTGACGTGTGTGTGTGCATTTAACTGCATGTCCATTGAACACAGTGTAATCTGTTTATACAAGCTAAACACACTAACACCATGTCCTCTACCCTCCGGCCCCCCTCCAGATTACTTCTCTACTTTGGCAGCCCCTTCAGATGCGTCATCCTCAACTGTATCGCTGTTCACTGAACAAAACTTGAAAAAGAGGAAGACTAACAGCCCTGCACAGCAGTCGTGACGGTAATCCGGCGTCGCTCGTGTGATGGTAGTGCTGGGAACTTTCTGCTTTGCCTCACTGTCGATGTGACACAATCCCTTTTGTCTCAAGTCATGCCATGTGGTCTAGCAAGAAAATGTTGTGTCTGAAAACAAGACAAGGAGCTGATTGGATGGGATGAAAGTACAAGGAAAGGGGAAAAAAAGAGGAAAAAACAACCATGCTGGAGCTCCACCAGGTGGTTTATATTAGCTTGGAACTGCTGATCGCTCTCCTGGCTGTGGCTGGGAACACCCTGGTATGCTGGTCCGTCTGCCTAAACTCCAACCTGCAGAACATCACCAACTTCTTTGTGGTCTCACTGGCGGTCGCTGATATCGCTGTGGGGCTACTGGCAATTCCCTTCGCTATCACAATTAGGTATCATTTCCTCGTTTTTATCTAATTTAGGGCAAGGGTTAATGTTGTACCGCTGAAATATTACATTACGGGATGAGATACATCCACTGGTGATTTCTTCTAATTGTTGTGATGGCTGCCTTTTCGTTCAGTAATGGTTCCTTTTTCATCCGTATCCAGTGTGGGTTTCTGTGCCGACTTTTACGGTTGCCTGTTCATCGCCTGCTTTCTGCTCGTGCTCACACAGAGCTCCATCTTTAGTCTACTGGCCATCGCTGTGGACCGCTACATCGCAATCAAGAATCCACTCAGGTCAGAGCAAAGAACACATGATGTTTAAGTGAGACCAGAAACATGCAAACACTTACTTTCAGAAAAAAAAAACAAAAACAAAAAACTGTAATTAAGCCTCATCTGGAGAGATTTACGTTGATTCATCCATGATGAACAGATTTTTTTTTTCTGCCTCGAGGGGAAGTAAAGTTGCAGAATGTGACCTTTAGTACTCATTTAAATCAATATTGATTAAGTGCTACCTTGAATTTCCTTGTTGCTAATCTGGGTGCTTTTACAGAACAATGAGTGGTTGGCTAGTAACTGCTGCTCTCTCCTGTTAAGGAAGTTTCATCTTGTAAGCCACAACAGGTGATGCATTTGCATAAGCAGTTGGATAATGGCTTCAGTGTGTACCGAGTGCTAATACTGGTGCCATGAGCCTGCCAACCTGCCCACACAGGATCTCAGTCAAAAACAAAGTAACAGTGTTGAGTATTTGAACTAATGACTCAAGGACTTGCGCTTACTAATGTTTATTTTAGTTTTCCAGCCGAATTTGTTTATATTTGGAAATGTTCTCATTCATACTTAGTTCCGAGAAAAGTTTGGGAGCTTCAGCAAAAATAATTAGTAGTGACTACATAGAATAAATTTACCTCTAAAATTTATTTAAAAAAAAAAAAAAACCTTTTTAACAAGACAATTTTCTGAAACAAAGTGTCTACAGTTTTTGACATGGGGTGGAGACTTGGGTTGGGGGGATAAATATTTTCTACCCATCTCTGCTCAAATAAGCAGAGGTTACATTTACCTAATGTGCCTTTAGGTAAATGCACATTAGGTGCACTGTTCTTTTTTACATTGATGCACTTCGGTAAGGATTGGACTCGAAAGTTGTAAAAATAACAGTTGTGAAAAACAAAATGATTTTGAAATGTGGTCTTCAGCCTTAATTTGTTATTTTGAAATTATGTAATTCATTTGTACTTTATTTGCCTTTAAAATAAAACAATTTGCACATAATTTTATACATTTATTTCCTCATTTGATCACATTTTTTACACATTTAATCAGATGTTATGGTTAGTTGCTCAATACTTGAATAGCCTTTTTGTCTGATTCTTTGTTTATTCTCACTTGAGTATTTTGTTTTCTTTCAAATGACTTTTTATTGATTATTAGAAATATATTAAAACAACATGGTACAAAGTATAGCAGTACAATTTTAGCAGATTTTAACCTACAAACAAATTCCTAGAAAGCAAACACACCCACACAAAACTAAACAGATGTCATTTTTTGTTGGTTATTTCTTTTTTTCTTTTACCCAAGTAAAAATATGTTCAAGCAATACTATTCTTGAATACATTCAATGACTCCTCTGTCCACCTCTACAAATAAGTTTTCTATTCCTTACTTGTATTTACATTTCCAGGCAAGAAACTATCGCCTTACTTCCTAGCTGACGAATGGTGCTGAAGTTGAATAAGTTTCCTATTTTGTGTACAATGTCAATACCTTTTATGGAATGTAGATTTACGTAATCATCTCTAAGTTTAAGATCTAAAAGACTTAATCTGGTCAAATAATTCTATACTGAACATTGAATCTTTAAAGTACAGCTTGAGATGTAGTCAACTTTTCTGAAGCATGCTGAAATGCAAAAAAAAAAAAAAAACTATATTTCTAATACTTTTTGGCTTCAGAACAACCTTAGCTTGACATAGGCACTAAAAACTACAGTAAAAGACTCCTAAAACCTTCACTAAATTGTTTGTCATTGACTAGAGATTGTTGAAAGAAGAGACTTGTCGTTTTGAAATACCCGCTATTTTTGCTTTTTAATATTTAAGATGTATTTGAAGAATGTCATAAAAGATTCTTTAGTGTGGTGAATTTTAATGCGTATATCACTACAAAGATCTTTGTAAAGAAAAAAAAAATGCATGAACTCCCTGTTGAAAAGGGAAATCTAATTCACAACCAGGCACAACACCAATATATCACAATGTGTTTGCACCTAATGTGTTAAAGAAGGAAGTGCATGCAAAAGGCAGGAAAGTGCAAATTGGATTTGGTAATGATTTTGTTGCAAATAAAATGAGAAACACAATTTTAAGAAAGCGTTTTTAAACATTTTCATGACTCATGATTGTGATGTGTTTAATCATCAACCCATAAATAGAAAAGGCAGGCCATAAAAGTAAATGTGTGCTGACTACTGTAATGATTTTCTGTTAAGAAACCATCAGTTTGTTTTAATAAATGAATAATGCAGTTCGATTTAAGTGCACATCCAGTTAAAATTGACAAATATTGACCCGTTCTCTGAGTGATGTATCTTTGTGCTCTGTTCAACCATTTAGGTACAACAGTCTGGTAACAGGGCTGAGAGCAAAGTGCATCATAGCACTGTGCTGGACTTTGTCAGCTGTGATCGGCATGACTCCACTAATTGGTTGGAACACAGGTGAGAGATCAAATTTAGCCATTTTTCATTCTGTCACTCATATTTTTCTGTCATTAAAAGACATTTTGAAATATAGAGTTAGGGTAGCTGAAATTATTATTATTTTTTCACTGAATTTTGACATTTTTTCCCCCTCAGACGATAAAATTTACATTTCTGTGAGAAACAGGGATTTTAAAGCAGGGAAAGATCTAATACATGCAGGGCTATTCTAAGGACGATGACCTTTAGTCTAGTTGCCAAATTATTATTAGCTTGTTTTATGGCCTCCAAATATAACAAAACATCCTCAATGTATACTTAAACTATATTCCCTTTTTCTGAACTTGGATTCTTAATTGAAATCATCTGGGGGGCGGTTTGCCTATTTTTTGTAAAAAGATAACTACTAACACTCATGAATCTTGGTATTCTGTGTGTTGTGCTTCCAATTAAACCCATTTTAATCCTATATCATTCTCAGAGTCTTTCTATGGATTTTAACATTAAATCTGTTTTGCCTCTGTTGCACAGGCCAGAACGCAACACTTCACAGCTCAAAAACAAAAAGCTGCCCAAAAGGTCTGACCCAATGCCTTTTTGAGTCAGTTGTTCCTTTGGACTATATGACCTATTTTAATTTCTTTGGCTTTGTGCTGACCCCTCTGTTGGTCATGCTGGTCATCTACATCAAAATCTTTCTGGTGGCGAGGAGGCAGCTCCGTCGAATGAGTATCACGTTTTCTCTCTCACCTATTCCCGGAAGAAGACCTTCATCCTCGAACTCTTCCCATTCTTTTCTGCAGAAGGACGTGCATGCTGCCAAATCACTGGCAATTATTGTGGGCTTATTTGCTATCTGCTGGCTTCCTGTGCATATCATCAACTGCTTGAACCACCTGTGCAAAGACTGTGAGCGTCCAACAATCTGGGTGATGAACATCGCCATCATCCTCTCCCATGCAAACTCTGTGGTGAATCCCTTTATTTACGCCTACCGCATCAGGGAGTTCAGACAGACTTTTTGGAAGATTTTTTACAAGTACATTCTGAGGCAGGCAACCAGCAACGGGGTTGGGACGATGAGTATTGACAGCAGAGATTTCAGCTGCATCAGCATCAGACGGACATCCCAAACGAGTAAAGAGGTTTCAACATGTGGCACAATGGTGAATAGCTACATCCTGGATTCTGATACTCATCCATCAAGATACAAGGTAAATCGCAGAACTTCTAGCCATTGGTCTTCGAATCAAGATGTACTGCCAAGCAGCTGCATCCGCAATGGATACAGAGGGCAAAGTGGCACCTTCTCTGGGAAGCAGGAGAACACTAGCACAGCATTTTGTGCAGAATCTGCTTCATGTGACGAGGGAGCGGCAGATGTTTTTGAGCTGAAAGACAGAGGAGGCTGCACTGATTTTGTCAATGTTCAAGCTGTCTCCGTAAAAAAGACCGATGGTTGCAACTCTACAGACATAACAGAGGTGTCATGACACTTACGTTCATAAATCCATTTTTCCCCACCGCCACGACGCTCTTGATACTGTACGAACTGCAGACAATTTCTTCAACAACATCAACAAAAAGTCAAACACTGAACAGAATAGTTATTTCTTTCTCGCAGCATAAGACCTGTTTTTATTTACTTTATACTTTTGTTTTCTATATGAGCCAAATTTCAGTTGAAGGTCAGGCTACATGAACATAAAGATGCTTAAAGCAGGATGCTTTTCAATATGAGCTGATGCTTGCATTTTCTCTGCGTGTTTAAGTGACATCTATGGAAATGTCTGTTTTCAAAAAATAAATGTTGAAAAAGCAAACATGTTAAATCTTAATGTGAACAAAACAATAATCTATACAGTGATAAAAAAAATTTTAGAAGTGAAAAAAATATATTGTTTCACTACTCTAAATGTAAAAATGTAGCTTTTGATCAGGCAGTGTGTGTGCTACCCAAGCCTATGCTCAAAGTTTTTGTTTTTTTTCCATTGGGACTCAGATGGGTTTACTAAATAAATACTGTATCAACAAAATCAGTTACCCAAAGCTGTCCTGCTTCAAACCCATACAGAAAGTTACCATTGGACCTATGATCAGTTTCTTAAGTGATCAATTATTCAAACCACTTCCTATTTTCATTCACCCCATATGTAAATGTTGGCTCAAAACCTTGCTAAACGTTACAAAAGAAGACTTTCATATTGGCAAAAAGAGGATGTAAAACGTCATGACAGCAAGGGTGCTTGGAAGTTTTTGTAAGTTTTTGACAAAAACATTTATTAACATGTTTTCCACCCAACTGAACAAATGTAACCTGAAGCTTTTCACACATTTTTATCACCGATGTCAATAACTGTACAAATCTTCAGTTAACCCTGTACTGTACCGTGTCATGCATTGTACTTTGACTTTCAAACACTCAGACAGCATTTCTTAGAAAGCTGGATCATGTCATGTGTAATCAGACGCTTCCTTTCTGTTCAAACATGAATAAAACAATTGTTTGATGTTTTGTTGTCAAACACACAAACACTTCCATGGATAATGTCATTTATAGGCTGCATATTACAAACATATATAATTATATTCAGAATTGTAATCAGTGATATTAGTCTCTGTTTCTTGAGTAAGACATAAAAACCTAAATAGATTCATTTTTTACAGTAATTAAATGTTTGCATATCAGTAGCTTGATCAATAATTAAATAACTGCCAGGCAACATGCAACAGTTACCTGTTCAGCATCTGTGTGACACAAATAACAGGCACTGAAATACCAAGGCCAGTTAAGGCCAGTTACCTTTTACCTAATGAAACATTAGGTTTGTTTGAACTTTGTGAACTCTCTATAGACGTGTTAGGTCACTACTTTCTGAATCAGGCTTGTACACACAATTAACAATAGAAACACACACACATACACACAAGTAAAGTCCATGCTCATGACCACAGACTACAATCCAAGAGGTGTTTACAGAGTAACCTGGCTGCTGACGCCAGTCAATGAGCCAAATGCAATGAAAATCAAATGAAGGTTCATTTGATGATGTCTTTTATTATCCCATTATGCTTTCTCCTTCCCATTAAAAACCCCTTCCTCTGTGGCAAAAATCCACATTAGGCGACTTTTATGTGCCTCATAGCAATCCCAGACACACGTCTCCCAAAATAAACATTACTTGGCTTCTATACGACACGTGCTATATGTGTGCATTCAAATCCTATGCATATCAGTAGCTTGACAAACCTTGTCATGTATGTGTGGTATTTAAATGGATCAAATAATTCTATTTTATAATTTGTTTTGATAGGCTTCATGAAAATTAGGTGGTCATGTCAGATTTAAATGTTATTTTTTCCAAGAGAATAAAAGTTTCACATGGCACCTTGATGGGATCCCATTCAGCCTCTTTATGGAATCTCATAAAGTTGTAAATGTCAACCATGAACCATAGCTGTGTCCTTTCACAATGAAGATGCAAATCAGTGCTATTGTATCAAAAGTTCCTTTCTCTGGATGTTTTTTTTTTTTTTTTGTTATTTATACTGAAGCTTTTTTTTAAATCCATCCTAAATAAATGACTTTGCCAAGCCTAATTTCAGCATTGGAAAAAAAATAAGTAGTTCATGACTAACACACTTTGTATAGTTATAATAAAATAACACTATATGAGCTTAGTCTAGCTTGGTTGGTTCCAGAGGAAGCAAAATGACCCATGTTTACCATTCATACATGAGTAGCTATCTCCAGCTAAGTAAACCTCCAGTTTATGGTTAATGAGTTCAGCAATGCATCTCATTTCCTGGTTTTCTATATCTTATATGGGCCATTGAATTATTACCAATAAAATATGTAATTCGTCATTTAATTTTTCCTTTTATTTAACCAGTAAAGAACTCATTAAGATGAAAGGTCTCTTTTGGAAGCGCATCCAGACAAGACAGAAAGCTATAAACACATACTGTAACAACAAAGCAGGCATGGAAATACAACAGGAGAACTAAAACAATAGATCAGTGTTAACAGAGGAAAGAAAGTTTGGGAAACGTACCTGCAATCTGATATGGCTGCATATGAATTTTGAAGAATTTATTCAAAACTGCAGATCACAAAAATGTACTGAGTTTTCCAGTTCACTTCTCAGTTAAATCTCAATGCTCCATGATGAAGAGTATCTGGTAATGGAACGCATTACAGGAGATTGCCTGGCAACAACCTGTCTCCTTTTGGCCTCCAACCCCCCCGCCCCCCAAAAAAACCCAAACTGATTTCCATATTAAAAGCTCAGTTTCTGTCTCAACATTTTTTATTTTATTTTATTTTTTACCAATTGCTCTATATCGAGTTTAATAGAAAGACAGTCAAAAT
Organism: Poecilia latipinna; assembly: GCF_001443285.1. Classification (NCBI taxonomy): domain Eukaryota; kingdom Metazoa; phylum Chordata; class Actinopteri; order Cyprinodontiformes; family Poeciliidae; genus Poecilia; species Poecilia latipinna. Next base: position 8,412 of record NW_015112632.1, read on the forward strand.
TCTCAAGTATTTATGATGACTGACAAAGCTGGAAAGCTGGAAAGGGAAGTGCAGGAGGTAGATTTTTTTTTAAGTTCTCTGTAGGAACACTCCATAAAATCATAACTTTCCTTCCCCAGGGTGTTAAAACAAACTCACCTCCTTCACCAACTGCTGACCAATTGTTCTATGTGCAAAATATGTAGTTACAACTGTTTTCAAAAATGATAAGATAAAAATATTCTGCTCTACATTCTTGCCAATCATACATTTTTGTACCGACCTAAAAAGGTTACGTTTTGTGTTAGAAAAAACTCTATATCCCACAATGCATTGCAGTAAGCGCTACAGGAAACACTTATGTTGACCCCTCGTTGCTTTGTGGGTAGCAGGAAAAAGGCTCAAAAGGCGCTGTAAGAGCGACAAGCGCACGTTGCAGAATTATTACAGCAGAAATAACAAGAAAATAACCTCTTTTCAAGGCAAACCCGAGGTAAATGCACAACTTGATCTTCATTTTTGTTAAGAAAATGGCTCCCGACTTGTTTTTATGTAAACACACTTTGGACATTAGTTAGAATTTCGAAGCTAATTCATTCAGTTGTTGTCACGGCTCCGTTTGATTATTTTTCTAAATAAGGGGGCATAATTCAAAGTGGAACGTGTGAAACTGTCTAATTGTTCAGCGTATTTTATTTATCAACTTTAAATGTACATTATTTCGAGGATTTTCTGTTTTTTAAGTAAGAGTTGTACCTTAGCATCGTTAGCTATTGTGGCTAACGTTGATAGCGGTCGACTTTTCACTTCAAGATCACCGACTACGTTTTTCTACGGGAGTTGTAATTGCTTCATGCTAAAAAGTAGTATTAGTGATTATTATTTTTGAACGATTCAACCTTTTTCATGGTAGAACTGAGGTGGCTCTTCAATATTTGCTAATGAAACAATAAATCCTATTCTCCATAAAGAATGACCTCTTGTTGGTAGCAACATTTATACGCTTTTATGCATTCGTGGTGTTTGCACTTATTTCAGGACATGTATTAACAGTGTGAATAAAATTGTAACTTAAAATTGGTCTTTATGTGTTTATTCTGCGCTGCTTGGGCACAAATTTGAGCTTTTTTTCTGGACAGACTGCCCGTACAATTTTATCAAACTCCAATTTTCACTCACGAGTTAGTAACCCTGACTTTAACTACTTAATTCAATATTTTAGTCCATATATTTTGCATATGAGAAAAAAAAATATATAGGTGCATGTTCATTAGTGGAGTTGCTGCCTCATTTGGATATTCCAGGACAAATTTGGCAGCCAACTTCTGCTTAGAAGTATCAGTAATTTAAAGTCAGCAGTTTGACATTTGCTGTCGCACTTTTTGTTGTTGTATGCAAAGGTAACTTTATTTTTTTTTAAATAATCTTTTTGTAGAATCTGCATGTATTTTTGTAGCTATGGATTTCTGCTGTATATTTGACATTTCTGTACAGACTGTTAACTTTTTATTCATTACTACCAATTTGTAGAGGTGTGTGTGTGTTTTCCAATGGCCTGTCACCTTGCTGCTGATGCATTGAATTTCTTTAGAGAACCGAATAAAGGATTTTATAACATAGCAGCAGATATAGTAAAGTTTTTGCTTTGTGTTGTGTTCCAGGAAGACTTAAAAGATGTCCATTGGTGTGCCGATCAAGGTCCTGCATGAGGCAGAGGGACACATTGTGACCTGTGAGACCAACACAGGAGAGGTGTACAGAGGCAAGCTGATTGAAGCTGAGGACAACATGAACTGTCAGGTTGGTTTGACTATCTTGATAGGTGGCCTTCATATGTTAGAGCAACAGCAAATTATGTCCGGTGACTTAAGACTCAGGGTTATTTTGCCTCTTTGTTGATTTGTACCCCAATTTTGTATTGGACATAGTTATTTTGTCCTAACCTACTAGAATTTCTTATGGCATGTAAAGCATGCCATCAGCTTATTTTCATACAGATCTTAAATCCAGCAAGTCTTATTATATTCTATTAGGGAAACTTTGTTTCACATCCTATATCCATTAATTTTGCTTCTCATTTGGCTTGCACAGTGTTTAGTCATCCTAGTATCAGTGTGCACAATATTTACATCAACTCAGACTATTTACAGTGCAGTAATTATTACCTGCTAATGTTATATTTAGCTAGAAATGGAAGCAGATGCCAACATCAGACACAAATACCAGTACCCATAATGGTAAAGGTCAGAGTGTATGCATCAGTGATGAAATTAAGGAAAAAAAAGATAATAGAAATATGTGTGCTGCAGCTGATCTCACAATCACATTTATTTTTACCATTATTATTGGTTTTGCAAGATTTTCTAATATAATGCAGCTCTAGTTCTCATTACCATTTGGGTTGGTTAACTCATCATTCCTTTAGCATAAGCATTTTGTACTTGGAAATGACTGGTGCATTTTATACTCAAGGTGAGATATCTCAAAGTGAAATATGTGTTTTTGATTGTCTGGTAATAAATGGTCACCAACTGTGACATATAAGAGGTACATTGTTCTATTTTTTGTTTCTGTTGATTAACCATTGGGTTAACAGCATTTTTATGAGCACAAACACGGTATTCCCATTACAGGGATGTTCTTTAGTGCTTGATTTATTCATGGGTCATGACGTATTTCTTCACTACGCCAAATAAATCCTTATAGTGTGCTGTAGTGTTGTTACTTTGATGCCTTTATAACACTAAGCTATGAAATGGAGGGAATAATGTCAGTTTGCATTTAGTAAACCTGGACCATATCGTTTATTACCGTTCTAAAAGTAGTGTGTTGTTTTTATTCTCTGATCACATTTTCTAAACGCGTAGAGTAGGGTTGCACAATATACTGTGCATTTTGTGCTGTCATAATATTAATGTGAAATATTAAAAGTTCTAATAACCAGTTGGAATGTGGTATTAGCTAATGTATTCTCTCACTTCTTGCATGCCAATGCAATATCCACCTTGTTGAATCGAGTCTTGTTGCAGCAATTGCCCGCATTTGACACTAATGATGACTCTCAAGCTGCAATGGATCAAAGAGAGCAATGAGAAAGAAAAGTTGGGAAAATAATTACAAATGATGCTGGTATAAGTTTGTGAAATGCTTTCATTTTGTGCATTAATTTTGCTGGATTTGCAGAAGTGGCGCAAATAAATAAGTGGGATATTAAAATTTCAGTTGTCATTCTTGCATAATGGCACACATGCTAAACTTCTAAAGCTTTCCTTCCTTTCTTTTTTTGCTTTTCCAATAGATGTCCAACATTACCGTGACCTATCGTGATGGTCGCGTCGCGCAGTTGGAACAGGTCTACATCCGAGGAAGCAAGATCCGCTTTCTGATCCTACCTGATATGTTAAAGAATGCTCCCATGTTAAAGAGCATGAAGAACAAGAACCAGGGTTCTGGTGCGGGAAGAGGCAAAGCTGCCATTCTAAAAGCACAAGGTGAGTGGAGAAACTCTTTCCAGAAAATTCTACTTTGTACAGGTTTAAAATGGTATTAAATATACTTGATGCATTTGTGGGACGGTTAAGGTCAACAATAAGTTTTTAAATTTTGTTTATTGATCAAAATATTTTTGTTTGTGTAACAAAATCCAAGCTGCATGGTGTTTTATGCAATTACTTGATACATGTTTATCTCCTATTCATGCTTCTTTTCTGTACTTGTGCTGTGCTTGGGATTCCTTTGTGATTATTTTCTAACCACACATTTTTTGGTCATTTTTGTTAAAATGCTGTTTTCTTTACCTTTTTATAGTGGCTGCAAGAGGGCGAGGTCGTGGTGGAATTGGAAGAGGGAACATCTTCCAAAAGAGGCGATAACTTTCCTTTGTTCTTTGGAATAATTTGGTATTCTCTGGTATTTTGTGCTTTTGCAGTTCCTCACTTTGATTTTTATTTTGTATGGAAATAAACATCTTTGCGTTTACAACTCATAGCTTGTTTCTTCGAGACTTGATATTTTGGTAAGAGCTGCTTTCATTTATATTCCACATTTGAAAAGCTAAACTTACCATGTAAACAACAGCGAACCAAGAGTTTTAGCTGTGAAATTGTGGACAAAATCAACGAATCGGGTATAGTCGTCAGATTGGCTAAATCTTGTTGGCTGATCTGAAATACTAATGTGGCTTCACAGAAATACTATTTTAATCTAAATAAGGTTATACCGGTATGAACTATACTTGCTTATGTTGCTTCCAAAGGATGTACTGCATCTCATTTAGGGTTATAACAATACAAGGGGAAGAATACAAATGCAGACTATATATAAAAGAAAAACACAATAAAACCAAATTCTGTCCTTCCACTGCAAAATTATCTGCTGATTAATGATGTAAAACCCAAAGAAAACTGAAGTTCATAACAAAAAAGTCCAATGATTTGAAGAATCCTTTAAAAATGTTAATATAGACAAGCATCAATTAAAGACTACTTTAATTTCAGCAAGATTGCTCCAAAACATTAAGGTAGCCAAAATTATTTCATCTGTTGAAACATAAAAGTTCAGTGTATTGTGGCTTTGACAGACTGAAATTAATTGAAAGTGTGTCTTCAGTCTTTAACCATTTAAATGTAGGTTAAAAATACATTGTCAACGAGTGCAATTCTCCAGCTAGTCAACAGGGGGCGGTGTTGGCCGTGCTGTGTAGATCAGAAATTAAGCACCATGAAGTATTTTCCTGAAGTCGTGAGAAAAATGAAAACAAAGAGGGAAAGCATACACTGCTTCTGTTTATAAATCTAATTTCTGCGAGTGCATTTCTCAACGTTATGTAAATAATTGCACGCTGTCAGTCTTCCCTTCGTGTGAAGCTCTGGACCTGCGCTGTCGACCGCTCCATCACAACGTCGGCTGTCAGTCTGCTACATTTTCCGTCTGTCTCAAAGCTAGCTAGCTGGCAGCAGCTACTGTAACACCTCAGCTGGAAGAAGGAACCTCACATTTCTGAATTTACGCCCCCAGTTGCACGGAGAGGTAAGACTTAAATAACGTCAGAATGTATGTTTTTGATTGATTCAATGGCTTTGCTATCGAACGGAAGCTTCTTTAAGCGCTAGAATCGTTACTATCATCATTGACGCCCGTTACAGCAACATCTGTATGTTGACGTTAAAGCAGCTGCTAACGTTAGCCGAGCCGCTTGACTTTGAGCTTTAGAGAGGAGTTGACTCGCTGGGACTGCAAACAACCGTAACATTCGCTTCAATCTTGGCAGCAAAGACGCCCTTTGGCACGTCGATCTTTACAATCACTTTAACAAGTTGCATTATTAATGCAAGTTGCCTAATACATTGCCAGAAACGCGAAGCATTTCATTGAAAGCGGCTCATAATTGGCATGTCATGTTTATGTTTACAGTTGGAGATTTTAAAATGGCACGTTTTCAGCCTGGCAACAATTTAACACAAATGCTTCAGTCTAAACTGAAATATCTCTGCCTACTATATTATTATGTAACATTAGTTACAATGAGAATCTAAGGTTGCATAACATTCTTCCCCAAATGTTATCATCAAGCTATATTTCCATTTAGGTTTGTTTGAGGGGTGTTTTCAGACTAGTATCGAACGTTTTTATGAAGTTTGAAACGGCAACTTGATGCCACCGGTCTATGCCATCATTCAACAATGGAAAGCGGAAGCAGGGACTATAATTTCTTTGCCGTTGTTTCAAGCATATTTGACGCCTTCTTTCCACAGCCTTTATCCTGGATTGTCGGTCAGCTGGCTGATGGAAAACCATTACACGTTTGTCTTACTTTCTAGAATTTCGAATTTGATTTACCTTTTATATATTTGACTTTAAGCAGAACAAAAGCAACATGATCCCATATTCCACTAGATGTATTATTATGTGACAGGTTCTTGTATAGGTCAAGGTATTTCAAAATTCCCCACAATTGAGCTAACTCAAGTGAGATATGACAGGAAATATTTGGAAATAACTGGTAAAATATACATCATATAGGTTAAATGTAAATATATTTCACATGTTAAATTTAATTATTTCTAAATCTAAAAATTGAATATTTACTGTCTTATGGTTGAATACCAAAACATGTTAATGAACTGCTATTGATAGTATGTTCCCAGTTTTAGACAGGATGTTACAGATAAAAAGACATGAGTTCATATAAAAAAGTACAATCTTTTTTGTACACGACCTCACGCCCATGTCGTGTGTCATTTAAACTGTTCACAATCAACTTTAATCTAACAACTCACTTCTGAATAGCTTTGAAATCAACACGTTTATATTGCCATTATTAAAAATCTTTTAAAATATTTGCAATCAAATTAGGGTGAGATGCCGTTGTTTTGCATTAAAAGCTTGCTGCTCTTGTAGCAGGTTTATGGGATAAATGACTGGCTCTGTTCTCAGCCGTGTGATGATAACACTGCACTTAAGTTAATCTAGGAGATCCTTTCTTGCATTTACTGCAGCTTATCTCCTGCATGACTCCACACACCGCTGACTTTGCTGCCCTGTGTATCGCTTAATGAAGCTTGGGATGCTCCTCTGCTCCAGATGGCTGTGTGTTGTACTGGTATGTCTGCAGGACCACATCTATGTCATAATTAATGCACTACATACCTCGGACCCCCACCCCCCCCCTTTTACCCTTCCGCCCCACATTCTATGATAAGTCCTGCTTTCCTCTCCCCTCGTGCCCAGATTGTCCAGGTCAACTCATGTGACTGGGTCTAAGAGGCTAAGTACAGCATCTGGAGCTTTACAGCATCTGCTGGTGTTTTACAGGACTTGAATCTAATCTTAGTCTGATGGCACCTTAAGTAGGCGTCTCTCCCACATATCATCCTCATTTAACTCTCGCCTAGCTCACACACTGTTATGTTTACCTCATAGCTTTGTTTGTCCTCTGCTACATCGGTTTATCGTGCTTCCATGACCACAATCCTCTTAAAAACAATCCAACAAAAATTATGTAGATCTTCCTGCCTCCTCTGCTTTTCTCTTCTCCTCATTCCTCGGATAATGAGTATAAAAAGCATGAGTGGACATGGAGATGGAAATTGTGGTCTTAAATTATGCAAACAAAAAAGAAAAAAAAAAACACGGTTCTCATTAAATGCTGTGGGGATGATAATTAATCATGTTGTATAACTGACATCAAAAGCGTATTCCAATGTTGCTCCTTCAGATGCACCACTTTGTATCTGCTTACCAGAGCTGAAATTGGTGCATCTAGAAGTGTTCAGATGAATTAATTAGTACATTACAGGGTGTGTGGGGAAGAAGTCAAGACTCTATTGAGGGTTCAAATAAAAACAAAATGTCTGCTTAGGTTAAGTTGTAGGTGAAAAGCATCTGGTTTGTGATACTTCAGCTCTGAGGGTAGGTAAATATTATTAGTGACATGCAGTATCAACAAAAGATATGTGTTTGCAT
>NW_015112632.1:20045-93759 GCF_001443285.1 Poecilia latipinna
TGTATTGGATCGGAAACAATCGAGCCGCTTTACCCCGAACGCGGAAGCTGAGGTGCAAAGAGCCCATTCATTTTGTACCTCTTACTTCTGAGTTTGTCTTCCACTTTCCAGTTGCTTTGTCTGGTTGGTCACACTTCAAAAATGAGAAGTTCACAAGAGACTGAAAGCAAAGGAGTCATGCTTCAGATGGGGGAAATTCTTACTTTTCACTCCATGATATTAGAAAAAAACATGCAAGAAACGATAATATGGGTTGAATTTTATAAAAACTATAGGACTTGACGGAGAAACGCCTAACTAAAGGTCAGTGGCAGGACTGAGACACTGGTCTAGGCCCCTCTTCACTACGTGCCTATTGGTCACAATTATATTGCAATAACAGTATGTGATAGAATGTGCAGCCCTCAGTCTTGCAAGGAATATTTATTTGTTTTTGTAAACCTAACCTAACAAAAATCAATATGCCATTAGGTATCAAACTAGAAGCAAAATGTTGAATCAGTCAGAGGAGTCTGGAAATGGTTGAAAACCATTCTTTCATTCTTTATAACTTTTTCCAGATTGCAAATAATGGCAAAATGCAAGACTGATAATTTAACTGTCAACTCTATCCGTGTTAGCAGAAAAAAGTGGACCATTTTAAGTTTGCCAAAATTTCTTTTGCTTTTAAGTAATAACGCCTCCATCCTTCTTGACACCTCTGTGAAAGAAGTGTAAATGCCTTCTAATAAATCAGGATTTTATTGCAGAAACATAATTTTATACACACACACACAAAAAACCCTACTCCACTTGCAGTGCGTTTTGGAGATTTTATACTTCCCTTGGAATATAATACACTAAATAGTATAAACACAGTTTAAGATGAACATTTTGTATCCCAGCTAATGTGACTGATGGCGGAAGCTTCAAAATTAGAAAAAAGTGAGTTGTCAGCTTATGTGGGAAAAAACAACAGCCCTAAAACCAAAAAGCAACAGACAGTAAGTCAGTCGAGCACAAATTATTTTTCTGAGTGTCGACACTTAATTCAAAATGATGTGGCATAAAATTGCCTTTTAGAGTAGAGGATGTAGATAACAGCTTTTAGGCATTTCTAGGAATTCTAGTGAAAACCCTGAAATGTTTGTATAACAGGAGACAAGTAAATGATAAACATGATGTGCTCAGTGTAATACATATGCTACAGTTTCAACTTCCAAGAAATCTACAATATAATATCGTAATATCATCTTTGAATCATGCTGCTTTGAACTTACTTTCAAAGCAAAAAGCTTTGAAACCACTATAATTTTTCATTTTTCTGGTCTTATGATCGCAAACCAGAAAACAAATACAAAATCCACATTTTACAATGATTTCGTTTAATGAAGGAGAAAAGTTTGTCAAATCCACATTAGGTGATCAGTGGTTTGGCGCTTTTGGCAGCAACAAGAGCCATCAAGAAATGCTTAGTCCACTTTTTTTTTTTTTTTTCCAAAGAATTGTTTTAATTCAGCTTCACTGGAGGGTTTTTAAGTATGACTGAACAGCCTGGCGGCCTCAGGCCATCACAATGATTGTTGCTATGATGTTCTTTCTGAAATATTGGGATAATTTTACACCAGATGTAGCAAGCTTTCCAAAAAGTTCCACTTCTGTCATGTCAGTCAGCATAGATTGTGTTTTTTTTTTTTTTTTTTTATGTAAATGACCGTGTTTCTCAGTAAAGCAGGACGAGGTTGGTTTGGATAGGTTTTTCTCTCAATATATGGAATCATCATTTAAAAACAGTTTTTTTTTTGTGTGTGTGTGTGTGTTTGTTTACTCTGGTTGTTTGATATAAAATATTTAAGATACTCTTCATTGATCACAAAAATCAAAAACAGAATACATTATCTTAGGGAGGTAGGAATCTGTATAAATCCTCTAACAACAAGAGTAACATCCTTTTATTTTGTGCATCCTAGAGGATGCAGTCTGATGGAGGAGTTGTCTAGTTTTGTGAAGAGGCGCCATGTTTCCTTGTCATGTAACTCCTTGGCCCTCTGGTGAGTCTCCGGCGTCCTGCGGCAGTCATGCACCGTCAGTGCAGCAACCTCTCCCTGATCTGCTGCGCAGCTGCCCCGCCCCACCTTTAAACGCGCACTCTCAGACACCGTCCCCAGACCCCATGGAGTCCCTCATTGTGGTCACGGAGTATGAACCAAGTCAACCACCCGGAGAGGAAGAGGTGAGCCAGAACATACTGATTCATGTGTTTCTCAAACAATAAGGCGTATACATTTTTTTTTCTCAAAAATGATAAATAAAAACCAACATGTCATGTTAGGTGGAAGAAATGGACAGCTCTGAGACACCGGAGCCAGCTTCCTCAGCAGGAGCACCTTTCCGGACTCCATCCTGCGACCTGCTGTCCCATGCAGTTGGTCGGCCCGAGGTTCTGCTGCCTGAAAGCCAAGAGCAACGGGGCAGATTGAGTTTGTCTGACCGGAAACTTTCTCTCCAAGAACGCTCACACACGGCCACCTCGCCCTGCAGTTCCCCTGGACTTAACGGGCGCTATATTTACCCGTCGTTACCTTACTCTCCCATCACATCGCCCCACTCCTCCCCTCGCCTGCCCCGCCGGCCCACTGTGGAGTCCCACAGCGTTTCCATCATAGATCTCCAGGTAAGATACCCTGTTCAGACTGACTTCAGTTCAGTTTTCAAACCATCTTAATTATTAGTTTATCATTGATTTATTTATTCAAAATTCATCCAAATTCAGTACAATCATACTGAAATTATACTACAAGGTTTATATACTTAGATTAGATACCAGAGCTCCCAGTTCCAAATCTAAATATAGGTTCACTATGGATTTACCAGAGGTAATTCTGTAGGCCGGCATTGAAAATAAAACCTGTAAAAGCAGAGGATGGATGGTCAAATGGACTGATTAACCAATGGATGGATGGACGGACGGATGGATGATCACTTGGATGGATGGTTGATGGATCCAGTCTCAGATTGTTTTTGAACTGTGATACTAAAATATTTCCAGATTCACAGTTTACTCAGCAGATTAAGATAATATTTATCCAGGTGAATACCCTCATCCTATTTGTTTAATAGTTCCTCACTAAACAGGTGATGAAGAATTCAATGAAAATCAGTAAATTTGAGGTGGTAAGCACCACAATAGTAAATATGAATATAGGATCTGTTTTCTCTGCAGAGGCTAGCATTACACATGGATAGGCAAACTAATGCTGACGCAGAGTAGCTCTCTGAGGTGCACCTGCTAGTGTACCATAAAATTAAAATGAACTCTAAGTATTTAGAATTACATGCACATTTCTTGTTGAAAGCAGCAGCACTGGTTGAGATCAAGCTGTGGAGGCACAGGTACGATTTTATAGACTCAGTGAAAGCAGCCGGTAGCTGTGGTAGAACTTGACGTGGGTAGTGTTTTGTTCTGTTCTACATCCTGCAAAGGTTCTTGATACAGTAGGATCAGATTTTGTTGTATCAAAAGTCATATTTGTGAAGGATTTACATGACTGTTACTTACGTTACAAAGCCTTCAAATGAACATTAAAACATGGGCGTAGGTTTGGGTAGGGACGGTAGGGACATGTCCCGACCAATATTCACGGGATATGAAAAAGTCCCGACCAATTTTTGCCATATTGGCTCAAAGAACGTGGATCTACGATCTTTGATTAGCAGCAACAGGCGGTGCGCGGAACGGAAGCTTCTTAGTTTGACATTTATTCTGAGCCTCCGAGACCGTGTCGGAACGGTGCTGTCGAGGAGGGCGGGGGGGGGTTGTCAAGGTCCCCACCAAGGTCCCCACCAAAACTTAGACCGAACCTACGCCCTTGCATTAAAATATATGTTTTAATACTCTGATTAGAGTTTTTTTTTGTATTTGTTGAAAAGAAACACATATATCCATATAAGTCTTTTTATAATACAATACCTAAATGTGAGTGGGGCATTTTGCCCGAACGACTTACGTTTTCTTGATATAAAGAAAAAAAAAGTGATTGGGTATATTTGCTTTTTGCACTCTGAAGAGAATCACAAATATTCCTTTTTCTTCCTTTTTTTCCCTCCCTGACCCCTCCTCCAGGACTGCGTTCAGCTCAACCAGTACAAACTGAAGGATGAGATTGGAAAGGTACCATCCGAGACCTCTCACTCACTGATTGCTCTCTTTCACCGACTCTTCCATTTCCCTTCTCCTCTCCGCCTACTGCGTGTCTGTCAAGTAAACGCACATCACCGAGGACGTGCGGTAACAGCCTCTGATATGCTCTCTCCTGGCTGTCCTCATTTTCCAAACTCCGTGTAAACCACCCGGCCATGAGAGAGTTGGAAGATGGATGAGAGGCTGGTATAAATAGTGTTCTCTAAGGATTGTGCAAGGCTTAGTGGATAGGGGTTGGTGCGAGGGAGTCGGCGTGTGTGTGTGTGTAAATGGTTTAGATTGTTAGTATTGTTGAGCAGATTGATAGTATCTATGAATTTTAACAAATAGATGCAACGTCTGTAGATTGAAGCCATTTAGGATCGTTGGAGAGGCTCCTCTGTTGTGGAATTGTCACTTTGGACTGTGGGATGAGCTATTTGCTTCCTCTCCGTGCTACAATCTGCTCCCCCAGCAGGAACTGAGTCTGCCCTCTCTCTGTGTGTTTGTTTTGTTGTGTATGAATTTGTCTGCACAGGGCTCTAATTGGGCCCACTTTCTACACAGAGTTTCCTGCGTTGAGGAGTTTTGAGGGCGGGGGAGGGGCGCGGTGTGATGGCACAAACCAGATCCAGTTTCCTTAATTAGCCTGAAATCAAAAATGAAAGAGCGATGGAGAGAGAGGATTTGAATTTCTCTGTTCTCACTTTGAAGCAGCTGGTACTCTTTCAGCGTGGGCCCACTCACTTCAGCTCGTGTGTTGATGCTTGTGTGTTTTCTACATATTAATGTTGTTTATTTAGTATGAAACGTTTCTTTTTTTTTTTCTCTCTTCCGCAGGGCTCTTATGGTGTTGTCAAGCTTGCTTACAATGAGGATGACAACACATACTATGTGAGTATTGTGAACCCCACTCCCACATCCTAATTGCACAATAACAATATGCCTGTTATTTTTATGAATAAGCTACATCTGTGAGAAAGTTCAGAATGTCATTTACTCTTCATAACAATGGCTCAATGACAGCGACTGAAAATGTCATGGGGGTTGTTTTACTAATTTCTCCCAAGTGACAAAGCACACATGTCACAATTGGTGATTATATCATTGTTAAAATAGCTTAGTGGATTGGCAGATTAGTTGGGTCTGAATAAGGCCAGTCTGGAAGTATTCATCCCCTTTGAGCTTTTTCAGACTTTAACAATCTGTAAATATTTTATACGAGGGTTTCATGTGATATAACAACAGAAGTCTTGGTCCTGCATTCATGTACTTAAAATGAAGGCCTTAAAAATCTTAAATTTATATTAACATTTTTTTTTGGCCTTAAATATGTTTGTCACAGGTCTTATATTTTGTTATGGCAGTAATATTTAATCTTGTGTATGCAGTTTTTCTTTTCACGGGACTGTTCTGACAAAAGTTTGAACCTCATGTAGACATCTTTAGATTGTGACTCAAGGAGAATGAGGACTAATATGCCCTTCCTACCTAGATAGGTTTTTTTGCATCCATCATAGGTAATTGGCCAGTTTATTGCCGATTGGCTGGACGGCGTTTGTTTTTGCCACTAGCTCACTTCTGTTGAGAGGCTGGGTGCATTCTGTGCAAAAACAACTTTTAAGTCTGCCCCTTCTGTTTTTTTTTTTTTTTTTTTGCAATGCTTGTTTGCAATGCTTGCAGGAGGCCCCAACCGTTCTCTTTATAGGTTTTTTTGGTCTTAACTTTTACGCAAGGTGGCATTAAAAAGTCTTAAATTTGACTTGCTGAAACCTGCAGACATCCTGCTCCATTCCTGTTTTCCATAATTGTGAAGTGCAAACTAAAGGATGCATGTTATTTAATCTGGTGAGTGTGGCATGGATTTGTATGAAGCCCTCCTTAGTCAATGCTTTATGTAACCATCTTTCACTGCAGTTACAGCTGTAGGTCGTTTGTTGTGTCTCTACTAGCTTTGCTCTCTTCGTGAGATTGGATGAGTAGTGTCTGAGAACATTGATTTTTCAAGTCTTTAGGTATGGACTCTGAGTCATTGTAGCTCTGGACCTGCTTGAATCTTAACAATCCCTGCTGGTTAATCAAATGCGGATGTGCTAATTCACATCTGGATGAGCTCTCTTTCTTCTTGATCACTCCAATTGGTACAGATTTTGGTCTTAAGTGGCACAACCCCCGAGTAGATTAAGTAAAGTTTGTGTTAATTGCAGCAATCGTTGCAGTATTGAACAAAAGTATTGCAACTGCATGTTTTCCAAATATTATTTAGCCCCAGATTTCATCACAGTCCTGCTAGAAGCTCCATCTCTGCACCAGTCCCAGCTCTTTTGCAGCCTCTGTCAGGTTTCCGTTTAGGATGCTCTCTCTACCCCTGGTGAGAAAATTCATGAATATGATTCCAATGCTCTCTATATGGAAATCTTTAGGCATGCTGTGCTTTCTAAAAATCACTTTTGAGTCTGTAAAAGTGATTATTTTAGTTACTGAGAAGCATTAGTTACCAGACAAAGGATTTTCAAGGTAAGAGAGATGTTTTTTTTTTTGTTGTTTTTTTTAACTGTAGATGCTGCCACTGTCGTCTGTACAGTAGGTGTATGAGTGGGTGCGCTGTCAGTATAGCAGCATCTGATTATGTGGTATCCAGCTCCTTTTTTTTTTTTTTCCCCATCTGCCCCTTTGCTCATCTTTTTCCTGGATCGCTGCCCACTGGGCTCTCCCGCCTCCTGTCCTCCTTATTCTCCACCGAATCTAAACCGGTTTCTCTGTGTTGTGTAGGCGATGAAGCTTCTGTCCAAGAAGAGGCTCCTGAGGCAAGCAGGGTTTCCACGTAAGTCAGAAGCAGGGTCTTTAATGCTGCAGTAGATAACTGATAAAGGCCACTTTACTTTTTTTGTCTTTTGTCTAACCTCTTGCTACTCACCAATCTCCATCAGGGAGACCACCTCCTCGTGGAACCAGAGCAGTCCCCGAGGGTCCAGCTCAGCATAAAGGGCCACTGGAACGAGTTTATCAAGAAATAGCCATTCTAAAAAAACTCGACCATCCTAATGTAGTTAAACTAGTAGAGGTATGTAAACTGCAGTTTACTTTTATACAGTGCTGATTTTATTGTCAAAATTCAGTCTTACAGATCGTCAAACTAATATTAACATCAGAGATAGGTAATATGGGTAAATAAACAAAAGTAATTCTGGAATGATGAGTCAATTCATAGAGGTACAAAAGCAATCCAAACACCTGTTTTGAAAATGACCTAATCCAGAGAAATGAAAAATAAAATAAAACAAATAAAATCATTGACATGTTCAACTCAGGAAAAGGCCACAAATCGATCCCCTGCTGCCAGTGCCTGTGAATGCAAAGATGAGGTTTGGTGTGTTTTAAGTGTGTGTTTGGATTGACATTCATTTCTTGTTCCCTCGTGCTGCAATGGCAGGTTTTGGATGACCCCAGCGAGGACCATCTGTACATGGGTATGTTCTGGCCAAACTGTCACTGTCCAGACTGCAAACAGACAGAACACAGATGGTTTTTTTTTTATTCTAATAAAGCATATGGAAATACTACTTTTTGTTATTTTGATAACATTTGTAATAAAACTGCATTTTTAGAACATGTCTCCTGACAAATGTAATCTTTTTTTTCCTTGTTATTTGTCACAGTGTTTGAGCTGGTGAAGCAAGGGTGAGACACGCTTCTATTACGGCAATGATTATACGACTGAAATGGACTCTCAATCTCATTACTTCCAGTTGCTAATGGTGAGTGTGTGTGTGTGTGTGTGTTTTCAGGGCTGTGATGGAGGTGCCAACTGATAAACCCTTCAGCGAGGAACAGGCCCGCTTTTACTTCAGGGATCTGCTGAGAGGAATCGAGTACTGTGAGTCCCTCAGGCTTCTACATTCATTTTCCATCTAATGGAAGCAATTATTTAATCAATATGAATCACTTTTGCTTCAAAATGAACCTGTGATAGATTATACCTGCTATACTGATATGGCTTTTATTTTTAGGTGAAATAAAAGGTGTTGTGAATAATCATTCTTGTCTAGGTTAGACATTAAAATGCTCTCACTGTATCATTGAGATTTGTTTTCACAATGCTACCCTCGCTTTACAAAGTTCTCCATGTGAGCCGCTCTTGACTCCAGCCACCCACGAGGATCATTTCACATAATTTTCCTGGCTGCAAATGCATTTCAGCTCAAGAGAAAAGCTTTTACACAAGGGTTGTCTAGGAGACTATTACTGGGATGAAAGGAGAGGGAGGGCTTTAAGTCTCAGACTCAAAAAAAAAAAAAAAAAACTTATAACAATCACATAAAAAAAAAATGCTTTTCTCAGTATGTGTTTAGTTGAAATTCAACCACCTCCATATTCTTTCTTTACGTGATCAGCCTAAATTATGGCTGTTATCCTTTTGAACAATGATGTTTACCTGGAGATTCTTTAGCATTTCCAGACTTATGTTCTCATCATTTGACTTGTCTTACCACCTCACGGTTTTAACAGTGCATTATCAGAGAATCATCCATAGAGACATCAAACCCTCCAACCTGTTGGTGGGAGAAGATGGCCACATCAAGATTGCAGACTTTGGAGTTAGCAACCAGTTTGAAGGTGCCGATGCCCTGCTCACCAGCACAGTGGGAACACCTGCTTTCCTCGCTCCCGAAACACTTTCTGAGACCAGAAAAAATTTCTCTGGGAAGGTGAGGCAGTGTTTGTGGCTAACTAGTGCCACCTGGAGACTGTTGTCAGTAATGCAATACAATACTGATGGTGTTTCAGATTTTTTATTTTTTTTTTCTGTTTATTGGCTGACATGGCTTTAAGGTATTTCTTATTTTTCTTTTTAAAGGCATTGGATGTCTGGGCTATGGGAGTAACGCTTTACTGCTTCGTCTTTGGAGTGGTGAGTGTGTCCACTGCAACAAAGAGTAGAGGCTGCTTGTCTCCTTAAAAGTTGTCCCAAACGGTGGTGTTCCATTAAAACAAACAAAAAAAAAATAAATAAATTATGCATATTAATTGTCTCCACAGTGTCCTTTTATGGATGAGCGCATTCTTAGTCTACATCAAAAAATCAAAACCCAACCTGTGGTGATACCAGAATGGTATGTTTTAATTTGTGCTGTAGGTATCTCAAAAACTGTGTGCTGTTGTTTTTCCACTCACTTGCTGCTGTTTGTTCCGACGCTTTGCATTACTCGTTTTCTTGTGCCAACAGTGCAAACATATCGGATGGCCTCAAAGATTTGCTGTTGAAAATGTTGGACAAGAAGCCAGAGGCCAGAATATCAGTGGCACAGATAAAGGTGAACACTTTCTATAGTTTCCTAATTTGAGAACAGGCTACGTTAGTTACCCCCAAGTTGGGATTGTTTTGTAAATGGATATAATGACCCTGCTTCATTTTGGTACGAATATATAACAAAAATGAAATTTTTTTTCCCCAAACATAAAATTGATTTTATGTGAAACAACATGCATCTTCAGGAGTAAATATCTTTTTATGACGAAGGGGATTTTAATTTCAGTAGATAAAAGGAGTCTACGGTTTTAATGACGGGTTTTTGAGCAAGTTTCAGTTCCAGATTACATCATCACTCCATATATAGAAGCGCGGTTAGAATTGTATGTATTTCTGCTTTGACAAACAATACAAAGATCAGTGGTGCAACATTTATACTGATGCTGTCATAATGTGGAGGTTTGTTTGGTACTGGAAACAGTTTCCTGTAGAAATGTGCATACATGGTCATATTCTTTACTTATTTCTTCATCCTTGTATGATATATTAAATTATGTCTAACATTAGTCTGTTTGTTGTGTCCAGGCTCATCCGTGGGTGACGAAGAACGGTGCCGAGCCTCTTCCTCCTGAGGATGACAACTGCTGTTTGCTGATTGAGGTCACTGAGGAGGAAGTGGAGAACTCTGTTAAACACATCCCAAGCCTGGCTACAGTGGTGAGTTTCTCTGCTAATGGGCATTAAGGAAATGCCATCGCCGCTAAGCTTATATTTTAAAAATGGATTTCAACGATCTAGGTATAAACTGGGTACATTTAAATAAAAAAAACTGTCTTATATTAATCTGTGTAATATTAATCTTAGCTTTTGCATAAACTTTTGACAGATTTTGGTGAGAACCATGTTAAGGAAGCGCTCCTTTGGGAATCCCTTTGACTTGAGCCGAAAGGAGGATCGCAGCGGTTTGTGTGCTCCAGCGCAAACATTTACGTGAGTGTATTGTTTACAGGCTGACCTAATGATGCTATGACAACAGTTGGGAGTCCTTGAGCAATGCGGTTTCACCACAACTTTCTTTCACAACTGGGCTTTCTCACTTAGTGTGTTTCGTGTTGTAATAATGAAGAATGATTTTGCCGTTTTATTTGACCCATCACAGACAGGGCCCACCTTTTTCACTAAATCCATGAAGCATCATTTCTGACTCGGTTCTTAAAAGCGCGGTCTGTCTTTTAAAATTGTCAGGTGGTGTTAATTAATCCTGCGCTTAAATGCTGTTACCCAGCACCGCAGGTTCTAATCAGATCAACAGTCAGCTGATGAGTTTTGCCAAATGCTTGTTTACAGTATTATTAAATGAAGATGGTGGCCTCTGTTAGCAGGGATACTGAGATAATAGCATGGCATGAAGGATGCTGTCTCCATGCGATCCTCCACAAGAACTCTGAATAGAATGCAGGATAAAACTTTTAATTGATTAGACATTTATTGTGCGTAATGTTGTTTCTTTTATTTTTTGGATAGTAACATTTACGTCTCTCATGGTAAATTACATAAATATAGAATTGTAGATATGATTTGAGTAAAAAAGACAAAAAAAAAAACTTTCACATTCCACATCTTGTATGGCTTTGCACATAACACTCCTTCCCTTCTTTCTCTATA
Source organism: Poecilia latipinna (assembly GCF_001443285.1). Lineage (NCBI taxonomy): Eukaryota > Metazoa > Chordata > Actinopteri > Cyprinodontiformes > Poeciliidae > Poecilia > Poecilia latipinna. The sequence continues at coordinate 31,121 of NW_015112632.1, forward strand.
AAAACAAATAAAAGTCAGAGAGAATAACTATATATAGATAAACATTGCAATAGGTTGAGTCAGTGGATCTTGGAAATAAAGTAAATGTTTTATTCTTGTTTGTTTCTGCATATTGCTGCTCCATAGAGTTGGTGCTCAGGTTGTGGAAAAACACACCAGTTCATTTGAACAAACTGGGAGATTTAAAAGAAGAGACAGTTTAAACATACAAGCATCAGGCCAGAAGTACTTCCATGGGGCTTATGGTTAATTCCAAATACAGTTCCATCAATGTCTTTGTCCAGGAAAGAGACGCGGCTAAACAGAGTCAACCGGCTAAGAGTTGTTCTTTGGAAAGACAAATAAGGAGATGAAACAATGCTAATGGCAAAAACAGCTCTGTCAATGACGTCATCAAACAAAAAGAAGAAGCTAAACGCGGAATCATTTCGGTAGAATCTCTTCCTGTGGAAAAGAAAATGAAGACAGTTCATTTAAACACTGCAACGCTTAACCCTCAGTTTGAAATCCTCACCTGTAAGCAGTTAATCACCTAATTTCAAAAGTATCACAGAACAAATATCATAAATACTCTAATGCCTGATGAAAACTATTTGAAACCACTTGCAGATAAGGTTTTTGCTTTCGTTTTTGTACTTCGGTAGAGCGGTGCTTCAAAATTGTTCCAGTTGTGTGAGATCAGCGTTTTCTCGTTGCGATGCTGCCGCTGGTGCTGAGTCTCGGCTGTTTTCTCTCAGGAAACAAGAGAGCGCAGACGGAGTGAGAAGCATGGACCTGCCCTACGTAGGAGAAGACAAGGCTCTTTCCTGATGGAAACGGCTTTATATGCACACTGATATCTTCCTGCCTGTAACTGCACAACACGACAACCCCTTTACTCTTTGCAACCGGCCGTCAACGCTTACAGACTTTAACTTTTTACGTTGGATGTGAAGAATTTTAAAATTAGGGACGAACTTATGATCTTAAGGACTTTGGCGAGGATTTTGTGACGACGGTTATCGTTTCTCTTCTTGTACAGCTTACCTTTGGGGTGGTGGGGGCTTGTGACTGTCGTATGTGAACCTTGAAATGTCACATCCTTTTCCTCAACTTACACTTCTCCTCCTCCTCCTACTCTCTTGCATGCGTTTATAGTCTCAGCATGCCTCGTCTCAGGCTTCAATGGTCCAGTTTCAGGTTTTTAACGTAGTCTAATTCCTAGATCCCCCACTTGTTTTTACTTGATAAGATCTTCAGGTGTACTGCGCTGAGAGGGGGAAAAAAAAAAAAAAAAGAGGGGATGTTTGGATGTGAGTTCACCATCACAACCGGCCTTCTCTTTGGCAGAGAATGCCTCCTGACAAAGATTGTCTAAGTTCAGAGTATGGCAGAGTGGCAGTGCCCAGTTTTGTTACATATTTAACAGACTGTACAGTTTACCAAATAAGGAAAAAGGGAAGCTAAAACATGTTTACTTCATTGAATGCATGCATTTATTTTTTACAAGATATTTATCTTAATTCCCACACTTTTAAGTTTGACGTGTACTGCAATTAATAGAAAGCTTTATAAATGATTTAAAATGGTTAATGTAGTGCTGTGTGAACGTTCACATCTGTCGTCACTGGATTTGGATGGCATGGGGGGAAAAAGGACCTTTATATATGCTAAAACTTGTACTTTCAGACATCTTAAGTGAAGAGTTTTTATTTTAGGTGTTTACACTCAATTTTAAAGAGCTGCAGTAAGCTGAATATTAAAGTCTGCATGTGAGAACAGCAGAAAGTGTTGGTGAAAAGTTGTTGTTTCCTTAAATATTTTAATCAAAGTATTTTATTGTGCTATACAGGCAGGGCTTTACACGTTCCTGCAGCATTCTGTTTTAGGATTTACTTGATGACAACACAACCTCAAATCAAAAAAGGAAACCTAGTTTTGTTTTAGTTAGTTTGTTTTGTCTGACTGGATATATGTTATTTAAAGACAGAGAGCATTTAAATAAATGCACAGGTTTGCAAAGTAAATTACAAACAATTTCTTGTTCTTATAGTTGACCTATAAAAGCTGGCTGCTGCCATAAAGTTAGGATGGAAGCACAGTGCCAATATTCAGACTTTTTACAGATCTATGCATGTCATATCTTTTGACGTGTTTGGTCAGAAACATCAGTCATTCTGGAAAGAAGCAGAATTTAATTTCTGATATCAGTTACAAATGTCCTCCTTCTTATTTTCCCAATTTTATTTTATTTTTTTACCTTTTCGTCCATTCCTTATTTAATTTTTTCCCCCAAACATTTAGTGTTGTAGATAAAACGACTGAATGTGTGTCTAGTTAACATAGATTATTGACAGTGTTGATACTAACATTTAATGCTTCCACACGTTTTAGTTCAGCACTTCCGTCGTGTTGAATGTATAAGAAAAGGGAAGGACTTTTTTTGTATTCGTACCTGCATGTTTCTCTGAAATGTATGTTGGTTTTTAAGACTCGTACTATGCACATTAAATGTCTTTATGGTGCAGCAGTACACCTTGTTGAGCACGCTCAGAAGCTATAATTCGGGTGATTCGTTTTGGAAGATTCATGATGAAGATGAATGTCATAAATTTGGTCTTATTATGATGCATTTGAAATGGTTTTTTTTTTTTTTTTTTTAAATATATATATGTATACTCATACAAATAAGTTTAATAGAGTTATACAAAAAGGCTTTTTTGTGGAGATGATCTGCACCTGCACTACATGCTTTGTATCTAGACATCAACAAACTTCTGGAGTAATCTCACTCCATATTTGATCGACAGTCCTGACAGAAAAGGTTCATTCTAGCTGGTTGGCTTTTCTTTAGACAGACAGAAGTCTACAATCGTTCAGTAAGACTGAGGTCGAGGCCATTCAAGAAGCTTAACATGTTTACCGAAACAAAGCTTCAACTATCTGCTTGATGATTTGGCTGCAGGACACAACCACAGAACCATGCTGCCACCACCATGGCGACCAGTTGGCATAGTTTTCTTTTAAAGCTTTACATTGACTTTTCCAAATGGGTTCTCCAGTCTAGCTTGAAAGTGTATTTTGTAACAGGGATAATTAAAGTTCATGGAAGGAAATTAAGCAATTTAAGTTAACTCTCCAATTTTGACTTGGAAAAATGATCAAATATTCAGAATTACTCCATAAGCTTCTTTTTTATAGCTACAAAAAGCATACAGTGTCCCAGGGAAGGTTTAACCTAATAAGAGGGTTTGTATGTATACACTGAGCCTATATGTTTAATTTTAATTCAGTTTTAATGAAAACAAATTCACAATAAATTCAAACTTGTGCACCCATATCTTGTTTTTGTGGTTCATTGAAGTTACGGCTGTATCATTATCATATCCTGGAAACAGTTCAAATATATCACTCTATAGGCAACCATTTAATATCGATGCCTGTCAGGAGTGTATTTCAGCTTATCACGAGAAATGTGTGGTCAGAGTGGTATGTGTCCTTTTTAATGTCAAGCAGGTTTTCAGTCAAAGTTTAAGTTATGCTTTTAAAATTAAGAGCACAACACATAAACACAAATTAATTTTTTTTCTATGACATAAAACACAAGCCACACAGCAGAACTCATTGAATCTAAAGATTCTTCTTATTGCGCGTACATTTTGTTTTTAAAGACCTGTTGAACTTGTTATATAAAGTGAAAGGTAACACTTTATTTGAAGGGGGTTGAATAAGACTGTCATGACACTTTCATAAACATGACATAACATGTCATGAACATGAATAAGCCTTCATGCATATTTATGACTGTTGTCATAAAGTGTCATTCGGTAAATTATGACACTTTTAATACAAAGTTGACATTATTCAAAATGTCTTTATGACAATTTGACATTAACCAGGAAATCATTACTGTTTAAACTTTACCTTTAATAACATAAAGTTACCTAATTTTTAAAGTGCAATCAATAATACTTTTATAACAAATTTATATCAGTAATGATTTCTTGGTTAATGTCAAGTTGTCATAACAAAGACATTTTGAATAATGTCAACTTTGTATTAAAAGTGTCATAATTTACCGAATGACGCTTTGACAACAGTCATAAATATTCATGAAGGCTTATTCATGTTCATGACAGGTTTTTATGACGGTGACATGTCAGTCTTATTCAACCCCCTTCAAATAAAGTGTTACCAAGTAAAAACACATGCCGATATGTTGAACCGCTCAAACTCAAACCGTACCGTGCTCATTATTTAAATAAACAATCACTGCCTTCCTGTAAAATTCTTTCTTTTCACTTTTTTGCTTCAATAATCCCACCGTAGGCTCACAGTTCCTGTAGTTGGCCACACGTGTGCGCTGTTTACTATATTTCTGAACATGGAAGACTAACTCTTAAATGTCTGTTTCAAACAAAAAAAGAGAAGTGAAATTATATCTCCAAAACCCTGTTTATTCTGAAAATGAGCTGATGGTTTAATCTTTAAAGTTTTGTTTACAGCTGACACACATTAAAGCTTTCATGTTTAAGATGTTTAAATTTAAATGTTACCGTGACGCGATTTGTTGCTTTTGTCAACGGAAGCTTGCATCAAGTGGCCGAAATGCCAGAAATGTGATCCTGGGAACATTCGGCAGACACAAACGCCTCATTCCAGGAGATTTCCATCTCATCCCTGGCAGAGCTCGCTAACATTCAAACAGGAGGCGGCGAGGTCACAGAGTCCAAACTGGCCACTTTCCAGACCTCTTGCTGTACAAAACAAGGTAGCTCAAAGTAAAGCCAGTGTGATTTTAACCTTTTAAAGCATGACATAAGGAATAACATAAGGTTCTTTTTTATAATGGATGCTTTTAAAAGACCAAAACATTCAAAGCAGCTCTTGGATTCCTCTGTGATAAACTCCGTTCCGTTTCCAGCTGTTGTTCTGCTTCACACTGACACATTTAGTTTCTCTGTAAATATAAATTTCCTCTTCCTCAACAGATTTTTAGGATTTTAATTCTAACGCCTTGGAAATCTAAACTCGTATAAAGGAATGACCTCACACCCCACTTCCAGCCACAATTTCAAAAAACCTTCAGGATTTGCGTATTGTTGTGCTCAGTTGCCTGGCCAACATCTTTTAACAAGCTGTATAAGAAAAGTATTAGCCATTTTCTACCCGTTCACATTTGCATCTACCTGCAGCTATTGCTGACTTACAAGTGTGTGGGAGCAATTCTGAATTTTGCGGAAGACGAGAAATTATGACATCCGGGTGTAAATGGAAATTAGCAATACGTCTTGATCTAAAGAGCTCAGAGACTTGAATACTTGACTTTCAAGTATAAAAAAAAAAAGTCATATTTTTATCACGTTGATTTAAAATCCACAGGCTAAGAATTTAGAAGGTCGAGTTTAAAGCTTCCAACAGGAGAGTCTACGGAGAGACAAAAGTTGTGAGATGAGAATCTCTATATCCTTTCCTTAATGCGGATTTCTTATCAGGCCAGTTACATCACGCTTATACTTTGTGCTGAATGGGATGATAAAGAAAAACTGCCCTACTTGTATTGGGGTTTATGTAACAATTTATATTAAATAAATAAATGCAGTAATATTCATTGATGGCCTTCAGTCGGATAATACTCTTTGCTATAAGGCAGAAAGAGTTCAGGGATGACGGCCTCAGGCACCTAGTGGACTCCATGCCTGGATGGGTTAGGGCTGTTTTGGCTGCAAGGACGATAACCAAGCACACTGTTAGGTGTGTGGTCTTAATGTTATGCCTGATCGGAGTTCATATCTCACAGGCTGACATAGAAAAACGGGAACCTCTTAAAAAGGCTGAGCTTAAGCACCATTTAAACAATTTGTGTGGCTGACACCTGTCGTCTTTTGCTGACTACAGCACAATGTGTGCTAATGTTCGCCATATAAGGGTTCTGTTCAAAACCAGTACAGAGACAGCTTCAGGTTCTGAGCTGCGCTGTGCGTAAATTTCCCCCCGCTGGGGCACATGAGGAAGCTGGAAACTGCACATCAGCAGCTGAGAAACGCTGATAGTAACAGAATCAGACCTTTTACTCTCCTGACTCGCCTAATTGTTTTCCAGTTGGAAGGTTGGGAGGGTGGGGGAAGAAAAATGGGGAGGGAAAAAATGAAGTAGTAAACAAAAACCTCAATCATCATCCTGTAAAAATGCAAGTAGAACTTAAAATCTTGTTTAGGTGTTATTTTTTTTGTTCAAGTTCCAGTGAAACTTCACTTTCTGTCGATGCAGAATCCAAAACTGACATAAACACTAATTCTCTCCATTGTTTTTCCTTTTTTTTTTTTTTTCTTTATATCAGACTTGCCTTTCGAACCTGTCTCCACTCCTGTAACTTTTTCATAAATCAAACACACTTGTAGTTTGTCTGAGTGCTCTGTATTATAAACCTCTATTTCTAAACTCTTCAATGTGTGCATGTACACATTGCTGAAGTTAATATACTTCTCTTTTATGCAGGTCCAGGAGCATTTTCCCCTTTTAGTTTGCAAAGTAGACAATAGTGTTAGGAGAAGGATAGCTGTGTTGCCTACAGCTTCTATAAAACCTTGTTTAAAACATGATTTCTCCGTAAGTCAGTCTTTTAGATTTGCATATTATTTGAAGCTAGTTGCTAAAATTAAAGGGCTGCAAATATAGTTGATTTCTCTTTTGTTTTCACTTTTTGCTTTGCTCTTTGACCTCTTTGACTTCTAGGCACCGCTGACAAAATTGAATTAAAAGTAAAAAAAAAAAAAAAAAGGGGAAATATCACACTCTGATAAATAATTGTGCTACTAATTGTGTGGTGCTGGGAATTGATGACAATCAGCTGTCCATTATATTGTACCTAATCTTTTTTTTATGTTTAATGAGAATACATGACTCTTGAAACTCATATTTTTATCTAAAATCTCCTGGTATTTCAATTACCTCATGATGACTGGAACTCAAAAGGGTATTTTTGTGACATTACCCCATACAACCAGTTGGCATGTAGACTCCGGTGGTTGTCATGGAGACTAAGTGACCACAAATGAACCCAGGTAATTATGAAAGGCATATTTTCTTTTTCCGTCCGTCATCAATCATCATTGCACCTCACGGCAAAGCAAACATGGATATTCATCCAGCCCTTATTTTTGGTGGAAGTTCTTGTTTTTTTAAGACATGTATTGCTCAGGCTGAACATATGGACAAATTTAGGTAGATAGCTATTTTCCTATAACACACAATTGATAATAGCTTATTTAACTGTTGAAGAATGAGTTATGGATTAATATTTAGAGGTCATTTAAAAGGAAAACACAGAACTTATTCTCATGTCTGTCTAGGGGTGTAAATAATTGTGGCACTTTTTTTTTTTTTAAAAAAAAAAGCTTTCTTTCTTTACGTGCTTGTTTTTCTCCCCAGTGAATAAGTTAAAGGTTGTTTGTCTAATTTCTTTTAAATAAAGAAGAATTTGTGTTGATGCTTTTTACACACCTTCACCAAGGGTGCCAGAAAGTGTGGATGGCTCTCTGTGAACAATAAAAAAAAAAAAAAAATAAAGCAAACAAGAGGACAATAAACTCATAAGAATCTTTAATTAGATTTCCAGTGAATCTCCTTCTTCTTTTTTTTTCTTGCTAATGATAGAAACAAAAAGTAATCTCTCTAAATCTCCTGAGTCACGATGCCCCTCACCTTATCCTCCCAAATAAATTTAACAGAATCCTAAATGAGTAAGAGATTTTTCCTCAGAACAGATAATAGATTATTTTTATCCTGTGGCACTTTTTTTTTTTTTTTTTGACTGAAATAACCCGTGGCTGCCGTGTTTCTGAAGCGGAAAATTATGCCTGGTGAAAGCTCTGAAAAATAATCCCATTAAAACCCAGCAGCTGTTTAGGGCGACTTCTTGGAGAATTTGGCAGCACAGTGCTTTTGCTGGAATTAAAATGGCTCTGTGAGATGACAGGTTGTGTAACTGCTGAATTTTAAATCTGTAGTGAAAACATATTGCGTGACTCAGGCTGAGAGAGAAAGAAGAGAAGAGACGAGAGCACTTGGCTATTCCAGAGAAACAGGCTAGGACTGCAATGTCAGACACAGCAAATACATCAGAAATAATAAGAAAAAGATCGTTTAGAGTTTGTTTTTTTTCTCCTCGAAAAAAGGTTCATCACATCAAACTTAAACAAATCCTCATATAATGACAACAGAAGAAGTAGGAAAGAATTATAACGGAAATATCTACAGCATTGTCTTGTGTGTGTTAATCAAAGCTGTGACCACTTAACCCCTACACACTTTCTCCACCCACTTCTTGTCTGCAAACACTTGACTATTTAAATTTTACTCTCTTGCTCTTTGCAGCATAACAGATCTTGGTGGTTTGTTGTGGAACTGCTGTGATTGGATGAGTTTTGCACCATGGACTTTTAAACATCTTGACTTGTTTTAAAACATTTTCTCAGTAAACGTTCCCTCTGACCTAGCAAGCAAAGCCAAAAAAGGCAGAATCCCAATTTGGTTTTGTGAATAATACCCAAGACCCTACTTTTAAAAATCAAGGCAGCTGATGGTCACTTCCGGGATTTGATTTGTTTGTTTTTTGTTAACCAAAATACAAGATTATCATATTTCTACATTGCAGTCTACTAGACTGCAATGTAGATAAAAAAAAGATAAAAAAAAAAAATTAAAAGATTCATAGGGTTATAAGGATTTGCCCCATAGCCTGAAGCTTTATTCAAAGCTCTTATAGAAAGTTTTTCATATTTTCAATCTAAAACTAACATTTCCTTTGAAATTAAAAGCAGCATTTGCAAAAGTTACTGGTTCACCTGTTGAAGACGTATAAAAAGCCTTAAAATAAATCCATTTTTATTGCAGCAACATAATCTTTAAGTTGGAGGGGGGGGGGGGAACAACAACAACAAAACAAAAAAAGCTCCAGTACTGAATTTGATCACGTTTATCCAGGTTGTGAAAAAAATAAAAAAGAACAGAAATAATAATTGGCAACAAACTTCTAGATGGGGAAAAAAGGGAAAAAAAAAAAAAAGAAATTATCACCTTTACCAACGTAGACCTGGACCATCTTCCATTAAGATTCCCCTCACTATTTGCTTCAATAATATGAAATGCTATAGGAGTTTATTATTAATCCCAAATGCCCCCCGCCATCCTCACCCAGCCGTTGAATAATGTTCTCACACTGAAAAGTTTCTAAAGATTTTGCAACTGCAATAAAAGCTGAATTTGTTTAAAGGATTTCTGCCAGTGGTGCCAAAAAATAAAAAATATATCTCAAAGATAAGAATTAAATTCTTATAATTTCCACTCACTAATAAAAGGTCAGCTTCCTTTATATTGTGTTGGGTGATACAGCTCCAGCATCTACAATTTTAGGTGTCAGGTGTATGTGCCTTTTTAATTGGTTTAACTCCTAATTTACCGCTTTCTGCTCTGGAACGCGGCAGCATTTTCATTCTTTACATACTGCTGATAAGCTCTCACACACGTCCACTCAACCGGTGTTGTCACAAACAAATCCAAGTGAAATTGAAGTCTAAAGCCGTTGCTGAGATGACATCTGTGTTATTTCCCTCAGAAATCTTCCCCCTGAGCCACAGCAGATATCAGAACCATGTTTCCATTCGCAGTTGTGCTCATGACAAGCACACCAACTGAATTATAAATAGGCTGTGGTACCTGTGCCCTTCTAACTTTGTCTCTAAACGTATTTTGGTCTATGCCCTAGCATGTGCGATTGCGTCTGTGTGGGTGACATCATTCTTGGTCTGTCTGAAACAGCTGGGATTGTTCGACTTGTCTCAGAGTGCGCATTTCTGGTCCTTTTAAATAAGTTGACACCCGTCGGTGAAGTCTTATGTCTGCTCACAGCTTCGTACTCTGGTAGACAGAAAACTCTGGTCCTTAGAGTTGGAGGTGCTGGAGGCTCGTTTGGCTCTTACTAAGAGCAGCAAGAGTATTTTTAGCAGAAAAAAAAAGGAGTTGGTTCTATTGTTAGGACTGATCCCGCTGCAAAAGAACATGGTTTGATCATCAGGGAAACTCCTCTTCAGTTGTAGGAGCCCTTGGATGGCTGTTACATCCTTTGACATCATGAGTCACGCTGGACTGTCATCCTTTTTGAATAGACATGACAAAGGGATATTTATGGCAATGCTGGCAATTATTCTTTTTGCTTAAAGGAGATTTAAGAGGAAAATGCACACTTACTTTAAATGGAAAACACACTCGAAACTTTTTTTTTCTCCTCACAAAACATTCATATTCCCACAAATCTCTAGAGAGATAATACATTCATTCAAAGCAATGGCGTTGAATATTATAATGTGATCATAGAATAGACAGATTCATTAAATTCATGGCAAAAACCTGAGTTATTTCAAAGTATCTCCATATGAAATTGCACGACAATGCACTTCAAAAATAAACGATGATCCAATATAGAGTATTATTTGCATGACTAAGGCTATACTAATATATCAATGTGAACTATACACACTTTAACATTACTGATGTATATGTATGTCTCAGGGGCCAGTCTGAGAGGTCAAAACACAGAACCACATTGAGACAGGATGAGTTACAGCAATTCATCTGAAGCACATTGCCCCCCCAGAAAGCCATGGCATTGCAACAACAGTGTGACAAAAACTGTATATGTATACACTTTTAATCATCAGTTTATATTTTTGAAACTCAAGTGATGAAGAAAAAAAAAAAGATTTGACAGGTTTGATATGGATAGTTCAGCTTCGTTGGGGTTTATCCTCATTTTTTTCCCACATTTCCTCCGTCGTTCTACATTGTCCTGCTGCTGCTTTTTCCTCCACTTCCAGCCTTCACCACCATTAAAGCAGGTACGACCTTTTATTATTATTTTTTTAAGCTGTCGGCCCCAACCTGACAATTAAGATATGTTCTCCCACCGGATCGTCAGTTTTAACAGTGTCCTCTTGGCACTGCTGGGCTACTGCTGCACTGTTTGTCAGCATGTCTTTGTCACAAAAGGTCCTCGTAGTCCAAGAGTTTCGAGTGTTGGCGCGTCTTCCAAAGGCGGTAAAGGCGAAAATCGAAGTACATCTCGATCATTTCTTTGCCTTTAATGATAAATGACGAGAAGATAAAAAAAAAAAGTTAATTACATTTATTTATTTTTAGAAAAAAACAAAATGCTTACATAGTTTTTGAGTTTATGATCTGGATTACTTTAAAACACCAACATAACATGATGCTGCCACAATTTTACTTCCCAGCTGTAAAATTATGCCAGCTTTCCTCTTTCACCTCCAAATGCAATGTCAGCCATTATTTTTTCCTTTTTTGATACGTTAGTGTTTGGCATGCTGAGGTAAGTGAATCTTCATCAGTGAAGACGGAACGTCAGAGATTGTATGTTGCCGTTGTTTTGCAATTTGTCAAGATGTCCATAAAAATCTGCGATAGTCTCTTTTTTTTTTTTTTTTTTAGCTGGAGATACACATTTGATAGACAGCCATTTTGTGGATTTTTATTTTTATTTTTTCTGTAATTTTTTTCCTCTCAAGATTGGCTACTCTATTCAAGTAAGGTCTTCATGGGCTGGCTAGAGATTAAAATTAAATTATACTTTTGCCAAAATGTTTATTTAACTTTTTAAAAATTATTCCTGTTCAAGGTATTATCACGGTTGATGAATGAAAAGTATATTTTTAATAGAACATGGACCTTTTCTGCATCACATCTAAAGGAAAGAGAAGCATGCAGAGTAAAGAGGGAATCGTTATTCATTAAGACTTGATTTGATTTGAAATGAAAACACTGTAAATAAAAGGAGAACATCTGTTTTATAAATCCTCCTCCTTATCTGTCAGTGCTGGACAGATGGCATGTGTGTGAATCATACTGTAAGTGTTGGATGTAGGGTGTGTTCCTGGGCCTACCTTGTGCAGACAGCTCCAGCGGTGATTCAAACTCAACAGAATATGGCCTCATCAGATTCTTCAGTTTCTGGAACAGCTGTTGGGCACAGATAAGAAAGCGAGCGGCAATTAATCCGGCCTCTCTTGTAACAAGGGAGCCGGCGTGTTCAGTGACACACACCAAGCAGAAACCCATAAATTCAGCTCGTTACTGTCTCACAGACAAAACTGTTTCTGTGCAGGTGACAAAAAAGACAAAATATGCAAGGCTGTTGGTCTTTACTCCTGGCTTTCATATTACCACCTCTTTTAAGGACAACTCTATGTTATAAAAGGTATTACAATATATAAATACATGTAGAAACAATTTTTCTGTGGAGAAACTGTAGGTGACAAATTCTTACTATACTTCTGTTTACAACAAGAACAAATCACTACTTTAGATTTTTTTTTTTAAGTCTTGCCATTCTCTTTAAATGCGACACTGTAAATTCCTAAACTCAGATAGCTAAGGACCTGAAAATATAATGTGGCAAAAATAATGAATGGGAGATAACCGCCCAGCGTTTGAAGCAATGTCTCTTTTGGTTGTGTTCTTACTTTTCAAATGTCCAGTAAAAGCTAGCTGTACTGCAATGCTAACGCTGGCATGGAATGTACTGTAGACTGTGTGATTTATTTTTATATCTGTTTTTTTCTACAGGAAATAGATATCACAACACTACACATCCTGTTAGCGGAGAACACCACACTACACACTATGAACACTAGGGAGCGCTGCTTATAAGAAAGTACAGCATTGGAGCGAAACCACTGTGTCCGACTTCTCAGTANGAAANTGACAAAAAATGTTATGCATAAGTTGGTTTTCTCTACCAACTTTACCAATCTAGTAACTAGCATTTTTGCCCAACTTTCCTTTGAAAATAGCTTAACCTCAGTTAGATTGGATGAAGTCTATCTAGAGCGATTTTCAAGTGTTGCGAGTTGCAACAGATTCCTAATTAGATTTCGGTCTGGACTTTGACTGGGCCACTGTAATACAAAGATAAGCTTTAGTCTAAATAATTCTATTGTAGCTAAAATCAAAACAACACGAGCCAATAACATCACCACATAAAATCAAGGTGATACTGATCAAACACAAATGCTAACTCATATGTTAAGTGAGCACATCCAGCACACACAAACATTTATGACACGTTTGGAAAACCATAATTTCTCAATACCTTTTTGTCCCTGTAGATACAGAACGATTAATGTTACAAATAGGAATGACAACATATCTCATCACACTATATCTATTCAAGTTAGTTTGTGATTGTGATGTCTCAGGCATAACTTTTTGACAGGAGTTTTCTCTCTGTGAGTCTGCTGTTGCCACACACTCAGTCTCTTAACTCAGAAAATCCTGGCTGCGCGTGTGGCTGATTTCAAAGGGACTCAGAGGATCTCTTGTAAACTGGTACAAATGATGAAATTTATGTCACACAGGTGCAATGGGAGGTCATGACGTTAAATTCTATATCATTTTCAAACCTGCACAGTATAACACACGTTATTTTCTTTTTGAAATCCTAAAAAATAAATTAATATTCTCTGGAGAAAATGTAAATAGAAAATAGGGAATGTCTTTTTGAGGCGTTTAAGGAAACTACAGTGCATGTTTACAGGTATTCCAACCAGAATCATGAACTTAAGTCCCTATGTATATACATAAAAAAGAGCAATCTTACACCTGTTTTTTTTTTTTTTTCACTTTCGCTTCATATGATCCTAAAAAACAAAAAGCTTGTAGCTGTGTTTGTCTGTCTAGGTGCAGAAATCCCTGATGTGTAGTCTGTTCTGCAGACTGTCCATCAACCCCAGAGAGAAGCACTTTATATAACAAAGCATTGTTTGGCAGACATGACGGGAACAGACAGATGGGTCAGACAAACACCGCTGGCGATGGTCTGTTGCTGCTTATATGTTTGCCAGCTTGTGTCTGCAAAGCCATTGTTTATCCTTTATTTTGGCATGTTTGTGTGTCTTAATAGCTGTTCAGATCAGGTACAGAGAGGTGTAGCATCACTTGGTATGTGTATGTGCCACTCAAATACACTCCGCATAATCACTTAGGAATATGAGAAAACAATTATGAGTGGAGAAAGACAGAGCTCACTGGTTTAAAGGGAACCTTTTAGCCTTTGGTGAAGCTTGCATCTCATGTAGGGATTTTATTAACTAATATACTCTTAAGAAATATTAACGATCAAGTGCAAGGTATACATTTTATGCTGCAAAAATAACAGCTTTCCAAGTATTTTTGGTCTATTTTTAGTGCAAATACCCTAGGGCACTGGACATGAGACAAAACTAACTTAAGATGTTGTAAGTGAAATAATCTGTCAGTGGAACCAATACTTCAAAAAATAAAAATAAATACATTTTAAGAAATTGGTTTCTTAAAACAAACTTCTGTTTTTTTTTTTTTTTTTAATATTATATTATGTAAGGTGTCGGAATACCTTTTCTCCATTGGGGTTTCCCAGAACGTAGCATCCCATTATGTGGATCACATTTGGCTCAGGGTTGACTTTACTCATAAAGCGACTCAATCTTCTCCAAAATCTGACAAAAACAAAAAAAAACAAAAAAAACAAAAAAACACAGAAAATAAAATCTGTATGAGATTTTTGTGAAAACATTTCCAGGGCAATAAAGACAAGAACTAAGTGAACCAGTGCTCCTGTCAAATAATAACAACAGCATAATTAAGACCAAATAAGCTATGTGAAGCTATAAATATTTCATCAATTGTTACTGATATTTTTCCCAAGATAGTACCAAGACATCCTGGGGAGAAGCTTTGATAAACTTTTAAGTTCAAGAGCTGAGAAATAAAACACCACATATATTTTTGTTTCAGATGAAAACTACCAACACTCCCAGTCATGTTTCTTCACATGTCTGAATCTTCAAAGACATTAAAGATAAATGCAATTTGTGACAGGACAAAAAAGTAAAAAAAAAAAATAAATAAATAAATAAAAAGCCTCCTACTGGCTCATATCTTCTTCTTTTTCCACTTTAGCAAAGGTTGCCACCTTGTTCTTCAGTAGATACAGATGACCAGGGCCTCCCTGTTAAACAAATATTAGCCCACATTTAAAAAAAGGAGAAAAAGAATTAAAGATCAAGAGGTTACAATAAAACTAAAATATGAAATCTTCCATCTCACCTGACAGAAGATAAGCATCCTCCAGAATTTACTTCCTCTCCTGTAAGCTGTGAGCTTCTTGTCTATTTCCTCTGTTAGCCAGAAATAAAGTGGGATAAAATGAAAAAGATGAACAGACCACACTTCGAGACAGAAGCATGTAAATGTGTAATAGCATGATATTTAGAAGCCCTTGATTCATGGATGAGATCCAGATGTAATTCTGTAATCTGAACATTTAAATACAGATTTGAAATGATCTTTTAAAATGTTCTGTGTGAGCTTTATTTCACGTAGAGATGCTGAAATCTCAGGGGAACTTTTGCGTTAAATGTTTTTATTATGAGCAATACTTTACAAATGCAGACGGTAATTTTAAATAACAGCAGGTAAGTCGATTGGAAGGATTAAACTGGATTTAAACACGCATTATGAGCCAAATCTAAGCTATAATTCGGAGATTTAATTGCATGTCGGGTTTCTCCCCAAGCCATTTGCTTGACTTCTGATTCTCGCTCTGCAACAGGAGTCAGTTTGGACTGTTCTGCTGCTCAGCTGAGATTAAAACCTAAAGGTGGCTCATCCTGTATATTTGCACTCAGAGAAGTCACAAAAAATGAAATTCATATTGAGCTTCAGCTTTAAAATAAATTTTCTAAAAGTGTAAAGTCTGCTCATGAAATTATGCCTCATTTGTATGAAAACTCTGCACAGAACATGTTTGTTGGGGCCACGAAACACCACAGCTCAAGCTGCAAATTAATTTTCCTTGAAAATTAAAATTAAAGAAATTACACAGACTTGCCCAGAAGCGCAGATACAATAAAGAAATAATTAACTAAACAGAAGTTCCTTACTTTTTGTGCTAGGTTTACGTATAAAAGGTTGTTTGATTTTTTTTATATCTTTCTCCTCACTGATAAATTTGGCTTTAGTGAAAGAATTAAAAAGGCCAAATGTCAAGTAAAAATCTATTAGAGAGCAGTAGAATCTAATTTCAGCTGAATCAGGGTGCATAAAGCTAATGCATGTGCGTGGCAAGACCAAATTCTTAAAATAAATCATCAAGTGGTTGAACAAAGTACCGGTGAATGTACATAAATTGTACGTCATACTATAGATGGAAAATTTCTGTAAAAGGATCTATGATGGTCTAATTTTTTGACAGCACACAACCTGACATTATTACATGGATGTGTATATGTTTTACACTTACTGTGTAGGAAAACACTGCAAATTCCAAGTTTTGCATGAAAATACAGTTTTGCAGTTGCATTGGTATTTTTGCTGAAGCATTAATTACATTTAAAGTAATTTGGGTTGTTTTAAAGTTAACTTAGCACAATTTTTAAACAATTATTTACACAGATGCTGACAGCTTACTATGACTTTTTACATTTTTGTTGTATGTTAAGCAAACAGTAGGCAAATAACTCACCCAAAATGTCATCAAAAGTTGCATGTTCATGATCCTGTGAAAAGAAACACAATTTAGCACTGAATACCTGTATTAATGGAAAAAAGAAACGTAAATGATGATTACAGGCTGAATGACCTTTCTGTTTTTCAGCGTACAAAACATATTAGTCTTCAGTGTGTTGGACTCACATAGAGGATGGGGATGATGGACGGATCATCCCTGCGGATTATGGTGGGAATGTATTCTGCTTTTGGAACCTTGGAAGAGATCAGCTGAAGATGGAGCAGAGAGGACACAGAGGACTAATTAGTCAAGTTATTTAAATGACATTCACAATTCAAAGGCTTCATTCATCCTAGTTGTCATGACTAGAAAAAAAACACCCTGGCAGCCCTCTACATCAGCCCGTTTTAACCAATAACTATCGACTCATTAATAATGCAGTTTTAAGAAGACATGGGCAATGTACAGGACCTGATATAGAAGCGAAAACGCACACTGGTGTTATTTTGGAGTTTGTTTGTTTTTTTTAACTTAAAAATAAAGATCTAAGCTCTACTTAGGGCTAACATTTTGAATTTAAGAATGAGCACAGAGGTGAAGATTTTTTAAAAGTCCTCTTAAAACAAGTCATACATGGTTTTATTTTATCTTGACTGGACTATTGCAATTGACTTCATGATGGCACTAAAGCTGAAGAGTCACATATCAGAAGTCCTGTTTGACTTTTAGCTGGCACACCAAAGCAAGACCACAGAGTTTAGTTCTCCAACTGTCTCTGATGATAGCATAGATTGAATTTGTATTATGAGTCAGCTCTTTTGTTGGTTTGTGGTATGTTTGGTGTTTGGTTTGGATTACGTCTTATATGGATGACTTTTCCTTTCCATCCAGTTGGTTTGTTTTCTTTTTAACAGCCTGTCGATCAGTTATAACCTCTGATTGTTTGGATTGGAAGAATAAGAAAGACCCAAGAAAAGCCAGTAATGAGGGACAATACATGGCTTTCTACATTTAGTTCTTTATCCTTTACTCATGAGTTCATTATCATCTCAATGCAGCTCCATTATTATGTTAAAGAGATTTTGCTCTCTCTTCTTCCAGACAAAATCAGCCGAATACTGTAATAATACCATAATTTTGGGAGGAACAAAGTCATCTCCTTCACAGGCCAGCCTCTCCATCTCTTTCTCCTCCTCCCAGTCTAGAGCATCATCAAGGGCTCCGTCCTCCAGGGCGTTAGTGGAGGCCTGCAGGTCTCCACCTGGAAGACAACAAGGCACAGGGCAGAGCATCAAGATCAAGACCTGAGGCAACAGGAAGCACGTGGAGATGCTGGAAGAGCAGTGGGAGGCCAGCGATGTGGCAGAGAGATAGTTAGGGAGTCGAGACCAGATCAGAGAGAAAGGATGAGGTGAGAGGATGAATCTCATAATGATGACATAAATGAGAGAAAACGACAGGAAGGGAACCAAACACTGAGTTTGGCTACTACCAACCAGGAAAACGCTTCTGAACTGATAAAGCTGATAATTTAACTGCCTGTATTTAAGAGTCCTGTTTATGCTACTTGTAGTACATAAAGAATAACTCAATCATGCATGAAAGTTTATAAAATATTTTCTAGATGCTGTAAATGAATGTTATGATGGAGAATTGGAGCCAGCCCAAGAAAAAATAAATGAAACGCATCATGAGCCAATTACTGGTATCAATTTATACAAATGTTTACAAGTTCCAAAAGTATTTTGGTTTCAAAGTCCTTTAAATCAAACTCCAGACAAAATACTGGAGGCTTTTCTCACGCTGTTTAGAGGGTAACATTTTCTTTGCTGCACACTGCCAGTGAGCTGGATGAACGATGACTCTAACACATCTCATGCTTACAAAGGGAGAAAAATTTCTCTGGGAATATTTTCAGATAGTAGAAAAAATGATGGTGCTCTTATGAGTGGTATGTTAGTTAAAGAAGCAAAAGATTTCATACCTTACACTCAAATTCTGTGTTTATACTTTAGTTGATGCTATGTTGTTTTAAGCCACTGATACTGTGAAACATAAAACCTTTTCTCAGATATCATAAAGTGTCAGATTTACTTGTGAATTCACCCAGGCTGGAACATTTTTGATTTATTTTAAATAAAAGGTTATTTCACTGCATGACTTTCAATGTGATTAGAGCTGCAGGCCTTATTTAAGGGCTTCTGAGGGTAATTTCTGTCCATTCAATGATCTTGAGAGACGTTTTCTTTGAAAGTAAGTGGGGGAGTGGTGTGATGAAAGTCTCCTTAAACAGGTTGCTCTCTTAGGACCTTTACAAACTGTGGAGTACAGAATAAAATAGACAGATAATGGGCCTATATTTCACAAACTGAAAGCCGCAGTGTTGTCAGCTGTGACAGTGCACCTGTTTCATGCTGAACAGGTGTAAAGTTCAATGCCTCTGCTGGGAGAAAGTAGTTTCGAACGCATGCTGTGATTCTGAGACGTGTCTTGGATTTTTGACATCGGTCGGTTTCCACATTGACTGGTTACCTTTTACTCGCTGGGGAGCAGTTTGACATTTTAACAGCAGAAATCTGTGTTGCACTGGAGCATGCAGCACAAATTATTAGTTATTTCAGAGTGGAGCTCACATTTGTGTTTTGAAAGCTTTGATCTTGTCATACTGTCATATTTGGAGAGAACAGCTCAGATATCCTGTGGCACCAGAGCCGGCCCAGGGCATAAACAAACCAAGACGATGCTTTGGTCCCCCAGCATGGGGCCCCCAGTAGCATTTGAATTATTAAACAAAATATTGATATCAAACCTTATGATTCTAAATAATTCAAAGTTTTTAATATCCTAAGTTTCTGTTCTCCATTTCAAACAACTAACATTTTATTTTGTTTTGGATTTAAAATAGTTCTCCATTACACCAGTTGTACTTATGCACAGGAAAGTCATCATATTCATACTTTTGTTAAGACATACTTTAATGCCAATAGTTTGATTATCTCTGCTGCTGGTGTTTCAGTAGAGTCACAGTTTATGCGCACTGTACCTGCAAATAAATTTCACAGAATAACTTATAAATCTCACTGAGTTTTCTGTAAACAATGCCAATTATATAAGCAAGCTGTATGCCAGACATGACTGGTCTGTCAATTTATTAAATACATCAAAACAAAGAACTCCCATTATTTTCAGTCAATAAATACATCAGCTAAAATCTTATATAAAAAATTAATTAAAGATAATGGATATATCCTCACCACTAGACATACTATTGCAGTCCCTTCACTTTCTGCTGAGGTTATAACTATTATTTTTTGTCAAACATTCTGCAGCACCTTTTACTTCACCTATCAGTTGTCGACTTTAGAAACAAAATTTTAATCTGCAGATCTTCAAGACAATCAAATATTCATATCTGACAGGAACATCCTAATCACTGCAGCTCGACTAAAGGCTGTTTTTTTTTTTTTAAGTTTCATGTTTTTAATGATTTTGATTTTGACCTTTCTTTGTGTTTCTGTCTTTCTGATTTTATTCAGTTTGTCTAAATTTATGCAATTTACATTCAAAAGCAGTTTAATCTTGACCTCCTGCTTGTCCCAACTTTCTAATCATCAAACTGGTTTTCTATCATTTCATTTATTAATTCAAGGTTTTTATAATCTTTTCTTATCCTTGGGTTTCAGTTGTTCTTATACAGTCTTTGTTGCCATCAGCTGTGCTTGCCACTCTTATTATATGTCTTCTTTGGGTTTTAGTTTCAGGTTTTCAGTACTTCATTTTGGAGTGCTTTTTTTTGTCATTTCGAACAATATGCATTATTGTGAAACAAGTAATTATGCTACATTAAATCACATTCCATGGCAAAATTGCGGTGGATGAGTAAAAATAGCATGAATGGAGGGACATAGATGACAAAATAGGATCAGAGTTAAGGCCAACAAAGACACAGCAGAGGTTCAAGAAACATAAACCACCACATTATATTTTCATCAACTCATTTCTTTGGATTAAACACTGATGAAGGTGGGGAGGGGGGGATCAAAGCACAAACCCGAACATTAGTGCAGACAAACATCATGCAGACAGTCTGAGCTGACTCGCACTTCCACAGCCCCGCAAATTCACAAAAGACACACAAGTCCTTACAGTAACATTTCTACCAGCTGAAACACTCGGACTTGGACACACTCCATCGTGGGGGACATACTCACAGAACGAGAGAGCATCACAAAGTTGAAGACAGACCCACAATCATAGAGAGACAGATGGACAGGGTCATAATCAACAGCAGAAACAGTCAGTTTGTACGTGTGACTGTGTCATTCATGTGTGACTCTGTTATTTTTTTTCTTTTTCGCCGTGTTAGTTAGTCTTAGTCAGGATGTGAGCTGTGATGCCAAAAGCTACTTCGTTATACGGAGGATCTATAGAGCAGACTGTGCTGTTAAATAGTGAGTCCTCTCTGGGTTTTTAATGTTTTCAGTCAAATCTTCTACAAAAACAAGAGTTTAGAGTACAAAATTGGTAGAGAATAACAGCAGATTCTCTATGTGAATCTCGTCCAGAGTTACCACGGGTCTCCTGGTTGAAACTTGGACTAAATCTGCTTTAAACCACTCCTTAACTTTCTCTCTGATGTGTTTCGTGGTCTTTTTCACTGTTCGTCCACTAATTTCTTACAAAACTCTGAGACCTTCACAGAATAGCTGGATTTATACAAAGAGTAAAGAACTGTACATAGACACTACACTGTTTGGATTGTGTCTTTTGTATGTTAGTTTTAGTTTAAAACTGGTTTTTTGTTTCTTCAACTGGACTTTATATAAGCTACATAAAATACTGGAGAAACACATCAAAGTTTGAGCTTTTTAAGTGGCAAAATTTAAAGAGATTCAAAAAGCATGAACACTTCTTGAAATGAAAAATGTTACAGCTCAAACATGTAGAATGTGATATCTAGTTGCAGCACTATCAAATTTGCATTCAGCAAGATATTTATTACAGATTACATTAAATAATACTTTTGTGGGTATTTGCATGTGCAAAAATATTACCTCAAAATCTGTGTTTCTAAATAGGATTTAATTATCAGTTATTGTTCCTTGTGGCACCATTTCATCAATCCCTATGTTGCTTTCTTTCTGCTAGCAGCTCAAGCCTAACTTGGTGTGTCTTTGCTTGTGGATGTGTCCGTCCGTGTTAACTCACTGTCTTTAGCCTCATGAGGGGAGTCAGTCTTGAGTGGGGTGGGGTCACTCCAGGAACGGCTGAAACTCTTCGATCTACGCTCAGCGAATGCTAGTGTAGGTGAGGAGAGAGAGTCACACACACACACTCACGCCCACTCTCGCGCACACAACAGGAAGCCCTCAGAATGGCTTTTTCCTCAAAGCACACACACTGCCAAAAACAAACAAGAGACAGCAAAGACTGCTGCAGCTACCAGAGCACAGATACAGAAAGCGCACAGAGCAACAAACTCTTCTCCACAAACACTGCTTACACACAAAACCGACAAACAAATGAGCACGCAAACAGCACACAGTCATTCTGTTGCTTGTTGTTGTTTGCATGTTTATCCATTTACCACATGTTCATCAGTTCGCATTTTATGCATTTATAGAGACAGGACGAGTTAACATAGCTATTTACAGATTCTATTCTACGTTATTGTTTATATAGAATAAACTACGATTATTATTTCCCTTATGCTGGTTTGTTTCGATTGTTGTTCCTTACATGTCATACCATTTAACCATGAGTCTGTGAAAAAAATAAATGTCATTCCACTTTTCATAAATCTTACATTTTAGGCTTTGAAACTGTGGCCAGACTCCACAAAATGCAAATTTCACTGCATCAAGTGCAAATAAAGCGTTGAATAACAAAAATAGAACAAGAATTCACAAATTGTGTGCAATCACAATCACCCTCTGAAACGCCCACTTTGACATGGAGCTGTGTTCATATGATCAGCAGTCCAACAACCCCAACAGGCCCGATCCAGCAAATAATTCACTTCAAGGCGCAGTACAGTAATAGAAAACAAACATTCCAACAATCAAGGCTTGATGCTGCCGCATCTGTGGCATCGATTCTGTGGCTGAATGGCTTCCAAATAGTAACAGTGTGGAGCTCAAACAATGAGATCATTCTGGTGGGCTCTATGCTGGTCATAGTGTATTTCTCTCAATAAACATGAGTAAAATGGGTTGTTCCAGACAGTTCAGAAAAACGGCGTACTTTGATCTAAAAGAAGCTCCTCTGATAAAATGTTCTAAAAAGCTTTAACGCAGATATTAAGAGATCAAACAAAAGCCAAACAGAAAAGACTTCAGTGACCAACTTTGGGATGATCAGTGAAGGTCTACTGTTCCCTGAGAGTGCTGAAGAGGGAAAAAAAATGCATAAGTAAAGCTAAACTATCAACAAGAAACACCCAAAAAGCTTCATTTTTGAAAACACCACAATTTCTCCTAGAGACAAACGGATCTAAAGACAAATGGATCCACATT
The DNA here is from genome assembly GCF_001443285.1 of Poecilia latipinna. Lineage (NCBI taxonomy): Eukaryota > Metazoa > Chordata > Actinopteri > Cyprinodontiformes > Poeciliidae > Poecilia > Poecilia latipinna. The sequence continues at coordinate 54,176 of NW_015112632.1, forward strand.
TTATGAACTGATGAAAGCAAGAATTTTCCTTTTGAGTCTAGGCGCCAAAGGTTTGTCAGATGAACTGTACCGAATTCATACGGTGTGTCATGTTCATAAGATCAGTAAATAACAGGAAAGCTAAATTTTCCAACCATTTTCAGTTTACACAGCAAAGCCTTGAGCTTATAAAACAAAACAAAAAAACTGATGATATTGCTTTTTTTTCATCCATCTGCTTCATATTCTTTATTCCTGACCTTCTGAGGACTGATCATAAATAGAACTGGGACTTTAATATGTTAATTTTGATTCATTTGCTACATTAAAAACAACACTTTAAAATAATTAAGACATTTAATTGCGCAGTGGAACGTAAAGCCCTCCGCCACTCGTCTAGTGTTTACATTTAGTCTAAATGTCAGATGTCCCAGTGTAAGTGAATGCAGCACCTAATGATCTGCAGGCTACATAATGCTCCCTACCCTCTGCTCAACTTACAGGCAGCACAAATGAAAGGTTTTTATAGCGTAAGGATCAATAATCAGTGCGCAAATGTCACAACGCTAAAGAGGAATAAAAGTATGTTGGACAGGTTTTGAAAACAAATGTCACAAAATTTTCAGCATTTTAAATCTAAACTGATGGAATGAGACACCCAGATAAGGTGGGGAAGAAACAAACAGCTAAACATGTGTTAGCATTGCTTTGCCCTCCTGCTTTCAGTGCTGAATGTTTTTCTACTTTTACTTTGTTGCCATTGTGACTGAGGGGCGATTTAAATGATTTAAAAATCCCATCTCCACTAAAATGCAGTGACTTGAAAGAGCGACAGAGAGGACTTGAACACTTCTGAATATCGAACTAAATAACAGAAAACATGTTTGGTAAAATATCAAAGCATTTAATTTTTTTTTTTTTTTTGACAAAGTAGCATAATTTAGAAGAGCATAAAGTATAAAGCCGCTGATTTTTTTTACCAAAGGACAAGCAGGTTTGTACCTGCAATTGGTCACATTGGATATATTTCACTGCATGAAAGCAAAGCCTCAGCATTCCAGTTTTCAATAATCCTGGGTAGAAACAGACACGTCATCAAAAACAATTTTTCTGTCTATTTATGAGCTCAACCAAAATATATAGGAATTGAAAAACTTGGGACATAGAATCAATTATTGGTATTTGCTAAGAAATTAAAATACTTGCGATTAATTTCTTACAAACCTAATTTATTTGACTAATGTGTTTAATCATGTCTTCACTAATAATAAGTTTTGATGATGATTCTTCCATGTTTTGCTTTCAATAAAAGGTGCTATATCCTAAATGCATTTGGTTGTATGTAAATGATAACTATTATTTGGATTTGGATGTTTAATCAGTTTTTTTAAACACACCACAATTATTTCGAACATAAAAAATACATACATACATTGCAACAGATAATATACTTGTATTAAATTTTTTTTTTACTAATGAGCAGCTGTAAAAAAACAAAAAAACAACAAAAAAACAAGCTTAACTCACCGGTGTCTTGTTAGAAATTATTTTGTTTGACATTTACTTAGCAGTTTGCAACCAGACATTCGAAGAACACACATTACATGCAAACGGTTCCAACCATGCATTGACTTGCCTCATCTAAGATACACTGACTAATATAAAACCTTGGAAGTGTGGGGCAAACGGGCAACGCTTGGTGGTATACACATGCAAAGTAACAGTTAGCGGAAAAGAAAAGAAAATGATCATGGTGGGGTGAATAACATCACAGTCAATATGAAACAAACATATCAACTGCTTACATACACACACATCTGACTCACTCTGCGCTTTAATCCTCCTGCTTCCCACCATCCGAAGATGCTTCCGGAAGTTCCTGTGGGTAGCCAAATCGTAGCGGAGGAGGGACAACGGAAAGGCAGAAGACGGAGGACCACAACATGAAGAGGAGATAGAGGAAGGGGTGGGCGAGTGGGAGAGACGGGCAGAGCGAAAAGAAAAGAGTTTACTCTCGAGACTTTCCTAAAGGTTGAAAAGGGACTATTAGGTAAACAAAGAGCGTACATTTTGTTGTCAGTGTGAGCAGAAAATAGGGTTCACAGGCACACAGTGGGTGTAGCATTCTCTCTTATTACTGTGTCAATTAAAATGGGCGGTATAAATAATTTTGTCAGTAACATCTACTCTTGTGGAAACATCTGAAGGCAAAAGGGAGATCCAGTTTTTTTAGATTCTGATGCTGCTGTGTGTTTGGTAGAGGATATCCCTTTTTAAAAAAACACAAACCGATCCGGTAGAAAGCGCTTCAGATATAAATGTCATATTTGTTTGCTCTATGATGGTTTGCATGCAACATACTCTATCCCTAAAAATGGTGTAACACCCAAATTGAGAATTTCTGCGGTAGAGCTGCACAGTATTTCAAATTGAAGTCGGGATGATTATATCAGTTCCTGCAAGACTGCAATCACAAGTGATTCCATGGTTGCAATATATGGCAACCAATATCATATTTTACATGCAACTCACGAGTGGCCGGTTCGAGCTGTCCTTGATAACGTCGCTTGATGCATATTTTAAGTGACTGAGATGCTAGAGCTCAGAGAAATTTGTACAAATAAAAAGAGAGTAAGATTCAGGAAAATTTAATAAAAATTATATTTTCTATTGTAATATTCAGTCAGTATATTGAAATTACATATTTATCGAATATCTCGCAGCCCAGACATTTTGAACCTACAATAAATTTAAAAAAAAAACAGCTAAATACACATCTAATGTGCTCTCAGTGATTCAAAGCACATAATAAATGAGATAAAAAAAACAAATAAATTAGAATTTTACCTTTGCTGTTTTTTGTATAATTGAAGTCGGAGACCATTTTTATCCCCCCAAATGCTAAACTTTGACAGGATTGCTATGATAATATCCTGTGTACCACATAAAATCTAAGTTTTATTTATTCATTTACTTTCATCTACAAATGTGAAAATGATCAACAGAATTCTTATGATGGATCAGGAATAAGGTTGATAAAACCTTCTTAAGAATATTAAAATCTTGTTTTAGATATAAATGTATATTTCTTTGCAATGATAAACTTGTATACGGTGGTCATGCGACATTTGTGTTACACAGTTTTTTAAATGCTGTGATAACCAACAAATAATGGACTAAAACAACCTTGATATTACTTTATGCAGCAACTGGTGATTGCTGGGCATGAAGGACTTTACTTTCAGAGAAGCACAGCAAGTATTTTGATTGATCTTTGCTTGTAACAATTTACTCTCACCTTTCAAATGATCGCTCTGTGTTTTTGTATTCTTGTGATGATTGGACATTCTGCTGCAGCTCAGTTTTCAGCTTTAAATTTTCACAAGAGGCAGAAATAAATAAATAATTGCACTAGGCTGCTCTACAATGGTGGCATAATAATTATAGTAATAATATATGTAAATTTTATTCAACAGTGGGGCAAAAATTACAGTGAATTATTGGTAATAGCTTTCAATGGGTTACAGTTCTGTTGAAAATTTGAAATTTGCGTTGTATGACATTAAGGGTTGCCAGGTTTTATTATTTTTTTTTTTTTTACATTATTTAATCACGTTGAGGCTACCAAAGTTTCCTGGTCAGGCTTATGAAATTAAATTCTCTTTTTAGTTTTATGATCAAGATATGATTTTCACATTTTGCAAAGCTGGAAACTGAAGCGACAGGTCTTGCTTTTTTTATATTTCCTCACAAAGCATCAACTGAGATAAGCAAAACAACTGCAGTCATAAAAGTGAATTTGGAAAATATAAAGCTGAAGTTCATGGATCATAAAATAATAAGGTTTTCCATTGCTAGTTTCTATTTTACTCTTGTCTGATGTTAACTGTAACAAATGGGAAGGAATTTCAGGATGTTTTAGTGTTGGAGATGAACTTGATGGAAAAAAAAACCTTCATGGCTGTTAGTTTGAGGAAAGAGTCATTTTGATCTTAAAAAACAAGCCCCATGTATTTTCATTTAATATCAATTATAACATTATCTCTAACACACACCACATCTCTTATCAACATCCAAGGTGTTGCTTCTCAAATGAAAGCAGATGTATTTTTTGATAGCATTGCTATTTTGTATAATTATTTACCTCTTAATGTGGCTATTAGTAACTTTAAAATCAATTCATTAGTTTTTTGCCCGATCACTTACTGCCAGATTTTGACATAATGTTCTAAGAAAAAGCTCCAAATAAACATGCTTTCATCTTTCTGAGCTCCTCCCATGTCGCCTCTACACACAGTATTCGTGCACCAAGCAACCAGCCAACACTCATTATTAATGGCCTCGGCATGTGGCTGTTTGAGAGTGGGAAGTGTGTTTATCTGATGGTGGGGAAGCACATAAACGTGGAGGGGGGGCGTTAAAGGGGAGCGGACATTTTTATTCAGTTTTTTTTATTTTTTTATTTTGTCGTTGGTTTCCCTCCGGTGGTCTGGAAATTCAACTTGCAGCAAACGTTCATAACAAGTGGACTAAAAGGATACAGATACATTTAAACTGCGTGCTTTGTGGGATAGTCAAAACAATCTTAATTTATTTATTGCATCCATCGAATGGATGCATTAATTGTTTGGAGAGATGAACAGATTTTAAATATAATGAGTATAAAATCTCGTATTGAATGCAAGCTAATAAGATTTTTCTGAGATCAGTTTTGTGAATACATAATTATTTACTATGCTAAATTAGATAAAAATAAAATGAGGTATAATATTTTCTTCCTTAGTTTAAAAGGCAGAGGTGAGATCATACCTGCAGGGTTAGCTTAACAGCAGCATGTCTGTCTGCTGTGTAGACTAATAAGTGTGACTATCTGTCCCAAACAGGCAGTTAGCTTTTGGCTTCTTGTTAGCCAGTTTTTTGCTGCCTCACAACTAAGTGTTTTTTGTTTATGTCTTAAAAGTGCACAGGTTAGTTAAATGTAGCAAAAATGTCTGTTTTTGATATGAACATCTTAGGTTAACTTAGAAATACTGGTAACACTTTATTTGAAGGGGCTTGAATAAGACTGTCATTACACTGTCATAAACATGACATAACATGTCATGAACATGAGTAAGCCTTCATGAATATTTATGACTGTTGTCATAAAGCGTCATTCGGTAAATTATGACTTTTAATACAAAGTTGACATTATTCAAAATGTCTTTGTTATGACAACTTGACATTAACCAAGAAATCATTACTGATATAAATTTGTTATAAAAGTATTACTGATTGCACTTTAAAAATCAGGTAACTTTATGTTATTAAAGGTAAAGTTTAAACAGTAATGATTTCTTGGTTAATGTCAAGTTGTCATACAACGGCATTTTGAATAATGTCAACTTTGTATTAAAAGTGTCATAATTTACCGAATGACGTTTTATGACAACAGTCATAAATATTCATGAAGGCTTATTGATGTTCATGACAGGTGTTATGTCACGTTTATGACAGTGTCATGTCAGTCTTATTCAACCCCCTTCAAATAAAGTGTTACCGAAATACTTTACCTTACTGTACGAAAGGATTCATTGCTCTCTAACAAAAAGCTTAACCGCATTTTTAGTCGTTTTTCTTTTTCCGGTCACCAGTCACATCTATTTCTGACTAGCAGTGGTTTTATATTTATTTCCATGAACACGTGGGAATATCACAAAATTTGATTGGGAAAAAGCCTAATGTGCACGTATCTCTGGTATAAACGCCAAACAAAACTTTGTTTGGCAGCTTCTAAAAAGACAGTAATGATTGCCTACACGCTAGAGGAATTCTAGATTTGCTTCAATTTGGACACTTTCAAACAGGTCATGTTGGTCATGGAGAGCATGTAGCGATCCCAATCCAGTTAATGTGGCTTCAGATAATGACTGGTTCACTTTTAGCAAAGTACATGTTGATTAATGTGTTTCAAAGTGTCAAGAATTCACAGGACTCTCTCTACAATTATGCTCACATCTAAAATATATTAGAGGGCTAAAGATAAAAAAGGCAATTGTAAGCAAATGTGAATTTATGATCATTATAAGATTTATCAGTAATATCCTAATCTTAAGACTGTCTAACATTATGCAGCATTAAGATTGCAGACAAACAGGTAGATCTAAGGTAGCCTCATAAATTCCTCCTTCAAACATTGAGAAACGCTGTTTCCACTTTTTGTTTTCAAGAAAATATAGTGAATACCATCCAACGGGTCCTTCTAAAAGTTGCGCACTAACATTTGCAATTTTCCCAGACATGTTTTAAGCTGCGATTGCTGATTTTGATTAAATACAGTTATTCGCAGCGTTAATGACTCTGTCACTGCAGATGGATGACACTGAGATGTCAAAGGAACCGAGATGTACTGCCTGGTGTCACATTCACCATCTGGCCTTTTGTGACAGAGCATCTGGGTCTGAGTGGGATGCTTTCTGAACTTGCTGGTGAAGCAAGTACCCTTCCAAGTGCAACAGAACGTCCCTCCATTTTTCCAAAGGCTTTAAAATTTTCATTTCTTGTCTAATGAATTTTTAATAGAACTTAAGCTGGAAATATTTGCAAGAAGAAAATCCAGAGATTGTAGATTTATGCAGTTTACCCTTGCACCTTTATGTCAGATTTTGACCCTAATTCCGAGGTTAGATTCTAAAAAAAAAAAAACTCTTCCCCTTTGCATAGCATCCCCAGTCAGGGGACGCTTCATACCTCAGGATGACTTCTGCCGTATCCTGCTCCCTCTCTCGTCTTTTTCTTTGCACAAATCCCCGGAAAGCCCTGCCAGGACGTGGCACAGTATTAAAGGGATAAGAGAGGGAGCCTGGTGGCATAGGGAGGGGTAGGGCCGTGCAGGGAGGCTGATGCCATGGCTTTTAGCTGCAGGGTTCATTTGGCTATGAATGAGACTCTGTTGTAGGTATGGCTACAGATAGCTTTGACAACAGAAGACGGAGGGGATCACTTAAACCAGTTCTAAACAAAATCTCTACCTATCATAATCAAGCCGGGAGGGGACATGAGCCAACAGGAATTAGAGAAGCTGATTTCATGATTTTATTGTGACGTGTTAGTTTGACGTGTTAAAAATGAAAAGGATAATAGCCGAATCTGGTTGAAGATTTAAACCTGTTTGCAAGCAATCCAAAAGCAGAAAAGCTTTTCTTGAAACCCCATGTTGTGACACTCAGACTGTTTATTGTCTGTGCTAATGCTGGACATTGAGTGAAAACTAGGTGTGAAAATCATCGCTTTCAAAGTGTGCCCTGATCAGTGTTAATAGTTGTCAGCGATCGTGTGAAGCCGTCCAACAATTGCTCCAACAAGAGACCAAACTGGATGCTAAATTATTCCAGTCCTACTAAAGATAACAGCTGATGTATTTAGTAAAAGGAAACTGTGGCTGTTTGCGTCCTTTGCAGAAATCTTTAAAATTCTCAGAATAAAAAGTGAGAAGAACTCACCGATCTCAACAGGGTTTAACAAATCTCAATGAAAAGTCACATTGGACTCAATTTGTTTGCAGGTCTAACATTTTTGTTCTAACCCAAACCTAAATTTAATTGCAAAACTAAATCAAGCCTAAAACAAAATACATCTATTTTCACAGAGGCTATTTCTAAAAAATAACTTGACAAAAATGTCCAGTTTCTAGATGTAGAAAATCTAGAAACTGAACTAGCTTGCAGCTGATTACATGAGGCTGGACACAAATGTATGTCAGTATGTATGCAATAAAGTTTTATGAAGCTTAAACTACTTAATATTGTTAGAATAAACTCCAAATTTCTACTTTAAGCCAGCATTATGCATTATTAAACAAGCTCCTCTCACATCAAAATGCACAGCCACATTTGTCCACAATTACTTTCACACAACAGCCCTCAGATACCTGTACATTGTTCCCCTGAGAGCTTATTTCTGAACACTGATACCAGCAGTCCCCATCACATGAATCCCAACTAGTTTTTTTTCTTTTTGCAGTTGGAGAAAAATAATAAATAACAGGAATAAAATGATGGTACAACACAGTTCATGTTCTTACAGCCAACTGTCTTTTTTCTGTGCGTGTGGTGCAAAATATGATTCTCCCACAGAGATTTTGGAAACTATCACAGAAGGAAAAATCTTGATCAGTTTTACTATAACAAGTGGAAAGAATCTGTATCAAAAGGTTTGAACTTAAACATTTCTTGCTGTTTTAATTTCTTATTCGAATAACAAGTTGGTTGCTTTGAGAATACTAAATGTTTTGGTTTAAATGTAGAAATAAAAACTCAAACATCATAAGTTTTTTTTTTTTTTTCTCCATGACATACTCCATAACTTTTAAAGCAAGAGTCATAGTTGAAAAAAAGGCAAAAATAATCACTTCCATAGGTCTAGATTTCCAAACTGTTTCACAGTAAAGCGAAGCCTAAGCAGTATGGCATCACAGAATAAATGGACTACAAGGCTCGCTTTGTTAATTTCTATTCCAACAATATTGTGTTTTCATCTCACAATTGCCCAAAATTATGTGTAAAACTAATAGGGTTTTGTGTGGTGGACCAACACAACACATAAAACAGTTTTTTACGTTTGATAGCAGTGAATGTTAGTTGGGTTAGTGAGATAAGTTGTGGTGTCTGATGAAGGGGAGGCAAAAGTTTTATCTTACAGTTGGACACATTTGTGACAGCAGCAATCTGCCTAAATGGTTGTCACAGACAAAACAAGTAATCTCTTATGACTGCTTTTCTAACTTCCTGCGCAGTTGTGCTGGAGTAGTAATGCTGGCCTTTACTGCAGCTTATATGAAGATACTATTGCATTTTAATGCTTCGTCCTGCCTTGATCCTGTTTATCTGTCTATTTTTCAGCTTTATTGAAATACTTAACTTATTGAAACTGGCAGCTAACTTTCTACTAAACTATAACTGAATGGTTTACAAGCACACACTGGAACGATTTCTCCTTACTAAATCTTTCACAGTCAATTTCCAGGTTTTCAAATTCAGTTTAACTCAGCCAGCTCACACTCAGTAATAATTAGGATGGGTGCAAAGTGGGTCATGACTGGCACAAAGATTTTAAACAGCTCAAGTAAAACTATCCATCCCTGTGTGCTTGTGAACAGTTTGCAGAGCTTAGGTCATCCAGCAGAGTCATTTTCCAGACTTCAGCCTGGCACGTCAACTCGGCTTCAGTGGATTATTCTGGACTTTATCTCTTGTTGCATGAAATCCTGTAACTTTCTGCTGTTTGACTTTGTTGTAACGGTTCTCACACGACATCCATTAGCTGTCAATCAATAGGGCAGAGCTTTGAGAAAGATTTTATGTACGGTTTGCAAGTCGGAAGATACAAACCACTATAGTACTCAATTGGTACACACAATAGTAAATTTTCCTGGACACAAACTAGTTTTCTGTGATATAATATATGAATGAATGTTAATTGTGCACATCAGTGTTAAGCAGCAGGAGTTAAGGTTAAGTTTTACAATAAGGAAAAACAGAGAGAGAGTAATACTTACGATATCCTATTTCCAAAAAAACATCCGAAAGCAAAAACAGAGGAAAACAAAACAGTGAAACATGTCAGTGTTTGGTCACCATGAATAAATTATTTGCTAATAACTCCACTTGATAATTTATCTTTTATGAGCATTGAAATGGCGCATATTTGTGAAGTAGATGAACCGTGTAGGATTTTAAACTTTAATCATGAACAACTAAGCCAAGATCCAAAGACTCAGAGGGGAAAGTCCAAACAATGCATTTAAAAATGTTAGCCTACTTCTGACATAAACAGATCACCTGAATAACAATTTCATTTTCAAGTGACTCCTGTTGTTGGTGCACCATCTGAAACTCATGCTAGCAGACGTATTTGTGGTGCAGTTCTTCTATCTTGGCTTATCTGGACTTTTTCTTGTTTTGCTTTAATTTTTTCCAATATTTACAAGTTAATATTTTACATTTACTTCCTTCTCTGACTGTAAAGGAATGCCTTCAAGCTTACGAGATTAATTTGCAGTCTGGACGCAGAAGAGAAGGACCGGAGGAAGGAAGGGAGGGAAAATTTATATAACTTTTCTAGATGCAACGACAAAATTGCTAATCTATTGGTTTCAGTACTAATTAAAGGTTAACCTGCAGAACTTCTTAGTTTTCTCAGTATTTTAACTAGTTTACATAAAGCCTCACTCCTGCTCCTGAAGGACAAATTTCTTATCTAATCCTACTGCTATTTATATTTGCAGTAGTTCAGTTTTATTGTGTGGGCACATAAGTGGAGAATAATAAAGTTAAAGCTATGATTTATCAACTGCAATGCCGGAAAGTAGATTTTGAATGTATTTATTTTTTTATTTAAATGTGAAATGTTTGTATTTGCTCCATATTTCTGCTTTAAAAAATGCACTGTTGCAGTATTATTACTATAAACTAACAATAAAATCACTCAACATTTAATAGATTTGGAAGAAGTTTTCTGCAGGACACTGACAATTTTTTTAAAGCTTGGGAAATTTGAAACAAGTCTAATTTCATACATGATGATAATAATAATCTTTATTTTGTGTGTTTACTAGATATGTCCTGGACTTTACTAAGTTTAAGTTTACATGACTAGGATGTGAGAAACTTACGCTTGTATTGTTGTTGTGGCTGTTTGGAAGGTGAACATGTTTTCCTTGGGGAACCAGTTGGTGTCCTCTGCAATTTGAGAGAAAAATTGGAGTTCCAAAGTTAGCAGACAAAAGAAAACAATTTGTGCACTGTACAAGGGGAAAGTATCGCAATGAATGTAGAAGAAAAGCACAAAACCAGCACCAGCACCTCACAGTGCACCACTCCACAAATGGAGAGAGGGAGAAACGAGGGGAAGAGACAGCAGAGGAGAAACGGTTAGACGAAGAATCAGGAAATGCAGACCACCACTTCACATCTAACACCAACCCTTCAGTCCCCAGCAGACCGGAGAAGAAATGCATTTGAAGTGTATGCGATTGTGTGTCTGTTTGTCTGTCAACATCAGAAAGTAAAACAACTAGGGGTGTAACGGTACATTCTTCTCACGAGACAAAACAATACATGATGTTGGGTTTGCAACTGCTGCATGCTATTCAGCCCAAACAAGGAGTCAAAATCACAGTGTTTTACAAAGTACTTGTCTCTCGATGCTTCTTCTTTTCAAATAACTACCTAAAATGTTAAAGTGATGGACACTTTTTCCATGCTACTGCTTTTTCTACGTCAAAATAAAAGCCTCAATCATGGATCCGGGATGTTACGCACTTTCACAACAGGACCTAATAAATACAGCTTTTGCTTACTTTATCAGGCAAAATGCTTTGCAAGAGAAATCTCCAAGATCTTGTTACACCCCTAGAAACAACAAAAAAGCTCTTACTGCTATTTTTTTAAATTTTTTTTTAGAGAAAGTGAAATGCTCAAATGTTATTTCTTCTCTGGTCCAATAATAGTGAGCCCAGAGAAACTGGGTCACATGCCAACCCCTTCCCTTTTTGAATCTCAGCGCCTCTCGCTTCCTCTGTGTCATCCACCCTCTCACCTCTCTCCAGCCCAGTCACCCGGTCCACACTCCACATCCGCTCTAGGCGTCGGTGCTGCTTGCCTGCCTCTCTGGATGTACTTTCCAGGTCCAGCGACCCCTGGCTACGCGAAGGCGCGCCGCTGCACGAGTCGCAAGCAAGCCCGCTGCACTCCGCTTCTCCTTTCGCGCCTTCGCCGAGGCTGCGGATGTTGTGCGCGCTGACAGAGGTCTGCAGCGGGGGCTGGGATAGGTGATGGTGATGATGGGCGTGGTGGTGGGTCGTGTGATGGGAGTGGGATCCTGCACCCACTTGCTGCTGCTGTTGGTGACTGCCGCTACAGCTTGCCCCGCTGATGCCGCCGCTGCTAGAGGAGGCGTTTATTCCAGAGACGGGGGCGTGGTGGTGGTGGTGATTGCAGTGGTGAGTGTGGCTACAACTGCTGATGCCTCGGCTGCTGCTCGAGCGGATGTACTGGGTTGGAGATGAGGAGGCAGAGGACGGGGAGGTGGAGGGCTGGACTGGGCCACCTCTAGACCCCACCCCACCGCTCCCGGACTTCTCCTTCAGGATGTCCAGTTCTAGGCTCTCTTTGCTGCCCCGGCCACTGCTCATCAGCATGCCGTGCTGGGAGGAGATGGTGTACACACGGGTGCACTCAAATGACGTCTTCTGGTCCTCCTCTGCTGCAAAGCTATGTTCAAGCGAGAGACCAGTCGGTTTGGTAGAAACTGAGATGGATGGGAGAGCAGGCTGGATTAGGCCCAGCTTTTCCTTTGCCAGGATAGGATCTGGTTTGTCCGTACAGCCTTTAGCAGAGGAGCAGGGAGGGAGGTGAGTGTTGTTGTTGTTGAGTCCAGTCGCGTCTCTTGGCGACTCTGGATCCGGAGCCACCAAGGTTTCACACAGAAGATGAGCTACAATGTGAAAGAAGGAGACGAACACAGAAATATCAGTATAAGCTAATTGTAAAACCACTCAAGCTGAGGAGGAGGAAGTAGAGGAAGAAAAAGCTTAGGATGGCACAGCAGATACAGCAACATCATCATCATCATCCCTGTGGTTGTCAGCGGTTGTAGTGACACACTAGTGAGCACAGCCTGGCATTTCAGTAGAGGATGAGGTGAAGCAGGTGGAGGAAGGATTAAAACCTCAAAGGAAAACACAGCAGAGGACAGAGGGATGGACAAATGGCGGGACGACAGAGACGCTGACCTGATCCGTTTCGGTTTTCAGGGTGCGTGTGGGACAGGTACTCTCCAAATGCTCGCGCTGCTCTGTGGGGATACACAAACAACGACATACACACACAAAGGAATTAATTCATGGGCTGGAGGGGACGGATGAGCTGGAGACAAGACAAAAGGAAAGAGGAGAATGGAGAAAAAGGGCAAGGGAACTATAAAATATAATCCTAATTGCCTTCTTTGAAAGCTTGTGCCACCCACAGATTAAGATATGGCAGTTTTATCTTCCCTCTTCAGCCAATCTGAGTCTGAAACCGAGACAATGAGACAGCAGCAGGACACAGAGTGAAGGACAGTTTTTACTCGATGTAATTTCACAGCGTGACCTCAGTTAACGCTGGTGGATTTACTGAGAACAGGCAAGTGCGTTTGCATGTCTAACTGTCCACGTGTCAGAAAGAAATACTCAAACTTGACAGCAAAGTGGAGACACATGCTCAGAGATGTGCTGAAAATAGACGGGAAGAACTCAAGAACTCTAAAACTCAACAACTACAGCATTTTTAATCTGCTATCATAACCAGTTCAGTTTGGCACCTTGTTAACATCAAGGTGCATACACACACGCACACACACGCACACGCACACACACACACACACACACGCACACACATTCAGTAAATTAGAATATTATTGAAAAGTCTACTTAGTTCAACTTTATAGACTGTGTAGTATATATATATACTTTGCTAACCCTCCTGCCAAGCTTATGTGGTTTATTCAACCGAATGAGAAGTAGTGTGGATAATTATGGTCTCAGTTTGTTTATTGACTTCACAGGCTATATGATGTCACAGTTGGCAGCCCTGTTGCTTTGCAGCAACCTTGGGTTCAAATGCAGCCTTGGGATCTTTCTGCATGGAGTTTACATGTTCTCCTCCTGCATGCGTTGGTTCAGATTCCTCCCACAGTTCAAAACTGTGACAGATAGCTTAACTGGTCTCTCTAAATTGTCTATCCTGTGTGTGTCTGTGTTGCCCAGTGATGGACTGGTGATCTGTGCAGGTGTCCCCTGCCTCTCTCCAATGACCGCTGGGGATAGAGACAAGACCTCCAGCCGGCGTCTATAAAAAGCAAAAGAAAAAGAGAGAAAAAAGAGAAAAAAATATATATATCTATATATATCTATATATATATATATATATATATATATATATATGTATATATATATATATATATATATATATATATATATATACATATATATATGTGGCACTTCCAAATTTTACACTGTATTTAGCCTTAAAAAGTGGTACACAGCATTCTGCTAGTCAAAATACCTCATGAAGACACACTGACTTTCCTTTAAAAGTGTTTAAAGCATAGTTTATACATGATGATGTCTGCATCTCTCCTGCAACAAGTAATTCTTCCACAGCCACTAAGTAATGTAAATGTTTCTGCCGCAGTTTTCATTAGTCGATCAATCCGATTTCCACAGATTTTTGTTGAAATTGCTGTGCATTTGCATCTTTTGTCTTGTATTGACCCACATGTATTCCACAGAGTTTCACATGAAGGCATGTGGAGGCTGTAAGACAATCGATAGTAGCATCCAGAAGCTGAGCACATGCTGGTTTGAAAGCCAGACTCCTTGTACAATTAAACAATTATCTTCATCAAAGATTTTGGTTTTCTGCAACCTGCAACGTTTGCAGACTTAACTTTATTTTTCTCCCTTTTAGTAGCCTCCAGGCCGATCCCATGGGAGGGAAATGTAGTTACTGTGTCTCTGACACATTGAGGGCAAACACTTACTGGCTGCAGGTGCAGGTTTGAAATTTTTGTATCTTTTCGCTGTTTTACTCTTTTACTGTGTCTTGTCTTATTGGTAATTTTGGCTTAAAGCTGCATAATTTAACATTTTTGTACTGTTACTTTTAGATATCCACAAAGTTTCTCAAGGGCAAGCAAACTGAAACAGCATATTAACTGTGTTAGTCTGACTTCCCTGTCCTCTATTAAAATACAGATGCTATACCTGTTGTGCTAAGAAAATTAAATAACAAAACATCCCTCATTCATTTGCAGCTTGAATAGTTTTCATAACCTGATATGTTCACAATGCCAGTTACACTTTTAAGGCCTAACTTACTAATTATGAGCAGGAACAGATTTTCACATGTTTGAACAATTATTAAGGATATACATTTGAAAAGGGTCAACAACTTGTCTCGTTCATCAATATTACCACGATGAGTAGAGCTACGCAAAGTTACGCTGAACGACGAAAGGCTTCTGTCGGCTGGTGGTGCCTTTTGCGACACAACACATTTCAAATAAGAGATAAAAATATATGAAACCGAGCCTGCATTTTTTTTTTTATTAGAAATGCATAACAAAGATGCAACTTCCTCTGCATCTCGATTTGTTCCAGTGGTGACAAAAGTAATTAGCTAACGCTAAGTCTTAAATCTGACAGGTCATCTTGTGGACTTAAGGGAAAATTATAACATAAAACACAATTCTTCTGCTGTGCTTGATTTGTACGGAATGTCAATCTTAGATATGAGGATGACGCCATGTCTGATTTGAACTTTTGCTTGTTAAAAGTTGGTTAAGTTGGATTTATTGATCTTTGGGATCAGTGACTATTAGCTAAGCACTATTAGTCACACAAGCAGATAACAGTATGTAGTATATACTGCCAGAAGTATTTGCTCCTCTGACTTCACATGCATGAAATACATTTCATCCCATAAGACTTACTGGGATGTTGGTGCACTCTATGCACTTATGCCAGCTTCAACTATTCTGGAAAGGGTTTCCACAAGGCCAAAGAGCATATTTATGGTAATTTCTGTTCGCTTACAAGTGTATTTGTGAGCAATCCATCCATAACTCTGCCACCAGACTGCCTGTCCTTAACTTCAACTAAATTTATGCTGAAAGCAGCAATCCATTATGATTTGATTTGCAGTCATATAATTACTCCTGACAATAAACATAAGAATAGACAGACAATACAGAGACTCCTTCCTGTACTGGAGATTTCCACTGAAGGATAATCTATAAGAGCTCCCCTGCTGCCTGCCAGTGGCTTCAATTATTGAAGCTTGTCCAGACCAGTGAGTTCACAGGTCACACATACACACTGAATCCCAGAAAGAGCAACGTTGCTGTAAAAACAGATCCTATTCACATTGATGGTCAAGTTTTCAGGGGTTTCAGAGTTCCTTATTCAGTTAAACTTATTTCCAAGGTTTTGGGAAGGTTGGCCAGCCGATGTATGCATGTCTGAAGAGTTTTTTTTTTTTAATATCGATGACTCTTAATGAATTAAGTCTTACATGATATACCAACAGAAAGCAGCTCTTAATTGTAAATGCTTGATTCTATTGATTAAAAAAAACAATACAGCTATATAAATTTTAATTTATATTGAAGCCCCTTTACTCTAATAACCACTAAACAAATCTAATTGCTTTCCAGATCATATATTCGTTGTTCAGAGTGAAATTTAATCTCAGTATTAATCAATCTCTTCTGTTAAGGCCTCAGACGTTTGTTAGAGAAAAATGAACCAATAGTTTCCTGACAACCAGAGGGAAATAGCAGACAGGTCAATGAGAAAGCTGCAGAAAATAAAGGTTAAAGTGGAGTTGGGTTTGGTTAAAAAACAATATCTCAAACTTTCAACATATCACAAAGCCCTTTTAAACTCAACATCCAAAAATGAAGCGATCAATCAATGCCAGTTTGCTTACTGCAAAGCTGCTAAGAGTCAGCAATGTAGCAAAACCAACGAGTTGAGCAAGAAAAGCATTAATCAGAGTAACAAAGAAACGGCAACTCTGGAGAAATTGGAGAAAGCCACAGTCGAGAATTAAGCTCTTGTTAAAAGAACATTATAAGACATGTTCAATTAACACTTATTACATTGACACAGTCAACAGGTGGAAGATCAAAGAATGACCTGTAAACAATTCAAATTCAAAAATACTTTATTGATCCCAAAGGGAAATTAAATGCTGTTGTAACTCATATTAATTAAAGATTCTTCAAAATGTTTTTTGTACATGGTGATGGCTATAGGCAGGAAAGCAGTTTGTACTACATGAAGTACCTTAAAGTGTTTGGATTATGACAAAATATCGAAAAGTGTGAATGCTTGTGCAAGGCATTGTAACACTGAACTGTCAATCAGAAAAAAAAAAACTATGTTTCACAAAAAGGCCCAAACTCATTAAGTAAAACTGAAACGTTGCAGCGTTAAATGACTTTTTCCAGCCGTCTAATTCTGTTTTCTGACACTGCAGGCATAAATCAAAAAGTTTTTCCATGCTCACGGAATTCTCTCGTCTCCTCCTCTGCTAATGGGGATGACAAAAGTGAGTAAGGCTCTGATACAGTTTAGTGGCGACATAACAGGAACCGAGAGGCTTTGCACATGCTGCGACACCCTCAAGATTCCTTCACTACTCATTCTAAAAATAGAGCGCCATGCAGCTGCAAGGATGCTCTGCTGCATCTCCTCTGAAATATATAACCTCCAGGGCCGTATAGTGGCGTTCTCTGAGAGTGAAAGAGTGTTTTCACAGGTTGAGTGTATGCACACACATTTCTGATTATATCTAGAGACTGACACTACGATGATTACTGCACAAGGCTGCAATGAAAGGGGGTGTTAGCTGTAATCATTAGGTCTCTCTTAGAAGGTCTCAGATTCATTTTGCCCTCCCATTTCTTCATTCAGCACTCTGGATTCTGATTTAAATTCCCAAACAATAGTGCGAGAGACTCGCCTCATCCATTATACATGAGAGGAATTGGAAACCTCTCAGTCTGACTATTAAAGGAACCTCTGTCTGTGTTGAGCTGTGTGAGGTTTCCATTGTGCTTCATATATGTCTGGGGAGAACAGGACGGTAGAGATGCAGGTGTGTGACGAGGCAGCAGGGAGACACACACACACACACGGCAGAGAAAAATGGAAAAGGAAAAGGCTGGGCAGGCAGGCGGATATAAAATTCGCCCCGCATGCTCTCGGACATGTGATAGGGGTTTTAAGGAGAAACGCGCCCGGGAGGAGGGGGGTGTTTCTGAGCAGGAAGCGGAGCGCACGTAGACAAATTGGGGGACATGTTAACAATGAAAGCTGGAGTAAACTTGGGGAAACTGAAGCAGATGGAGAGCTTAGTCAGCACAATGGAGATGCGAAAGATAAACAAGACAACAGAGACTTATCTCTGTCTGGTGGAAATAAATTAACAATTCAGAGCCAAATACTAAAACTAACATCTTTCATTTACTTAACGCCTCAAGAGCATATATGTGTCTATTCAATCTAATTTGCAATCTGTGATTCACAAATGCTTTAGCAGTTAAAAGTGCGATAAAAATACTAGAAACGGTAGACTGAGTAGGAAAGGGAAGTTAGATGAAACAGACTAAAGTTTAGTGCCCTGGATTTGGTTCAGATTTGACTTACTAAAATTGATGGAACAGCCAGGACTGTTGGAAAGAAACACTGAACTGTAAAACTTAACTTTGCAGTGAAGATACACAATATATTATTTCTCATTCTGACATTAAATAAATGAAAGAGCAGACTTTTCCAGTTTCAGGTAATTTTGGATTACATTCTGTTTGTACTGGAAATAATCAACTAAGCAAAATTATGTACTTTTCATCAAGTTTCTGCTCATGTTCATGTGACTGGAGAAAAACAGCAAACATATTACATGATAAGGTTCATGACAGAACAATTGGGGAAAAGCACGGTGGTGGAGGGGTGATGGTTTGAGTTTGATTTGAAGTTACATAATAACCCAGACGTCTAGCAGGTGTTCAATCATCTGTGAGCTCCTCTGTTGTACCCTGGAGTCTAATGTAGGCCTGAAAGCAGGTCTGGACATTAATAAAAGTCATAATCTGCAATTGGACCCTATAGGAGCTATCCAAAAACGAATGTATGCCACCTCAACTTCCTATAAAACACATAATCTCTAAATTACTGTAAAAAAAAAAAGCAACAGTGAGAATAATTATGCCTTTGTTTTATAAGTGAAATGAATCATACTCATTTAAATACACTTGACCTCTTAACTATGTGCAAGAATATTCTCTATTTCTTTCAAAGAGCTGCACATCTTTTACATAATTTAGACAGAATTATGAAGTACCAAAAACAGAAAAATAGTAGAACTATGTCAAATTCTAAGTGTTTTCTTTTTTTAATCCATATTTGCTTTCTGTTGACAAACATAAAAAGCAAGAACAATTGTATTCCCATCCCACTTTATCAGTCGTTTGTTTGGCTTCTGTCTCTAATAGTTTTCAGCGTAGGTCTTCCAGTTCCTCAGCCGCTGTTCACACTCACTTTTTCTGAGTTGTCTTTCATGTGTCATGTGCAAATTGCCTAATTACATTCTTATGCAATGCAATATGCTTCAACCACTCGCTCCGCACAGGAAAAAGAAGGGGAAACTCGTCTTGTTCTGAATATCATTAGAAGTGATACCTCCCTCGGGTAAACAAGAAGCTGCTAAAAAAAGAAGTTCCTCATTCTTAATGCTCCTTAATCGAATCTTCCTCTCAGAAGCTCTAATTGAATCGTGCCTCTGACAAACACACACATGCAGAGCAGCATCTGTGCACTAATGTGCACAGTAAGGGTGTTGAGGACCTGTTGAGAGGCTTGTCGCATAACTTAGGGGGTCGATGGGACTTAATGGGTCTCCTGAAAGTGCAGTGAATTGTGGGATATTTGATCAGGGAGCGGGTGGAAATGTCAGCACGCTTATGGCCGAAAGCAACCACCATGTCACGCGAAGAGTTATGTGGCCGTGATAAGTGTAGAGTAATTTAATGTTTATATAAGTTGTAACAGGAAGATCAAACTCGGCCGATCTGTTTACTGCACTAATATAGAAGAGTTATTGCATAGAATATATAATAAATTAGCTTAATTAAGTAATTGTGGTCTTTATTAGGCATTTGAATTGAAAAAAAAAAAACCTGACTGAACCACAAGCAGACTAAGCATCAGATTTACAACTCATAGTTTCATAGAGAATAAAAAGTGGGTCATTGTTTTTGTGACTGAGCTGCTATCATTTTGTGTCTTCTTTTGGATTTTATTTATCATAGAAAGTACACCTGGCTCAGATTTTCTGTGTGGAGCTGTTTTTCTTTTAAAGGAATTGCAATTTAATGGCAAGTACTCCTGGGATTAATTTAGAGTTCTCTTTGTTTTTTCTCAATCATCAAAAGTACACCTGGTGCAGTTTTTTTTCTGTGTTATGGAGTTCTTTCCGGGACTGAATGATTTTCTGATTAATTGCTATAATGACCTATGTGTACTGCCTTTGATTTTCTGCTCCATTAAAAGTGTCCAGTGTTTATGTGTGTCTGTTGTTCCTCCCCATTGAAACAACTTTTGGATCTGTGATTTCAGGGACTGGTTCTTCTCCACTGTCACCACATTCTTGATTATGAAGAGGGATCGCTCGAAAGCTAAAAACTTAAAGCAAGCAGCCGGGTTTCCTTTTTACCAGCTATTCTGTTTTATTGTATTTACCTGTTTTATTCACTTTTGATTTGAGTTATTGCTACTTTAGACAAGTCTTTGTGGCTAAAAAGATTTCTGAGCTCAATGAGACTTAAATAATGGCATACATGGAAAATATAAACCAAGTGTAACAATATTCTTTTTATGTGTTTGTTTACGCCTTAATGGCCAGAACCAATAAAGTACTCATGACCTATATCTGCATCATTGCAAAAGATCTTTTGCCAAAAAAATACAGATAAAACTTAAAATATCCACAATATTGTTCCACATGGGTGACTTGTAATACACACTTCTGCGTTTGTGTTAAGTGGTCCTCGTAATCAGCAAGTTAAATTTGCCATTGGTTTCTAGAATGACAGTAATTTGAAAATGAATAGGCTCAATTTCAGAGTAAAAAAACAAAACAACAAAAACCAGAGCACAGCTGGAACCCTCATTTTCTCAAACTGCAATCAACCAAATTCAACCTCATTCAGCGGATTTAAAGCAACAATTACTGCTTAATTGAAGCAGAGAGGAGAAAAGAAAACATAGAATAGGATAAATGTCTTACAATGATTTTCTATAAATTAAGATACAGGTCACACCAATATGGAAGTGTTTATAAAAAAATATTTTTTAAATAATCAGAAAGAAGTCTGCACATGAACATGCTTTTTTTTTAATCAAATATGATCAGTGGAAAGCAGGACAAAAAGTTATATAACGTTCTTAGGTCTGTGACTGCAGACCAACAACAAAGTCAGCCAGGTGGCTGACCTGCATAAACTAAGACATAATATTTCATTTGCATCCCTCTGTCAAAGCCAGCCCTTTCATCTCGCATGCCATTTTTCACAGCCTCACGGTTTCGTGAACCCCGTTGTCCTCCACCATTCATCCGAGCCACGACGCAGCTCTCCTCTGAGGCAGATCAAAGCGCTTGTTTTCTCACTCGGGAGAACTGAATTTAGGTGTGTAAATAAGATGTAACCTCTCTCTTGTCTTGGCTGATCTGTTTCATATTCGCAGATACATAAATGTGCATAAAATTACACACATTAAGCCAAGCCCTCTCGAGTGTTTTCGTTCTGTGGCTAAAAATTTTTGTAATTCACATTAGCTTGTTTCCTCAAATGAGCCTCCGTATGAAGACAAGCACTTTGTAATTGCTTGATATAATAATCCTGATGAGTGCTTTTTAAATCTGGCACACCATGCTGACATAACTGTAGGGATGGCGGACTCAGTATTCCCACCACTTTCCTGCAGCATTAAGCCTATTAAAAACTATTTAGTGGACCGGAGACAAAACTCTGCAGACCAAACCACAAACTCCAGGGCTGGTAAGTAAAGCCAGCATGCATGTGCCAAACTCTTTAATCAATGAAGTGAGCAAATCCTGACAGACTCTCTTGTTAAAATCACTATTAATATGTAATACAAGTGACTTTCAGCTCAATTACCTAAACTTGTTATGTAAGATAGAACAATCTCAAAGCTTTAAAGTGACAGTCCACAAATAAGTATGTATGTTTTTATTATTATTATTATTATTATTATTATTATTATTATTATTATTATTATTATTATTATTATTATTATTATTATTATTTCAGCCTTGTGTATGTACTGTTTGATGTTTTAAATGCCTAATGCTGGTAGATGTTGCATTAACATGAAACCGTTTGCCAATTTGATACTGGGTTTGTGTCTTGATACTCATGGGACGAAATCTGGACAAGAAACACATTATGCTACAATGTTTTAAACGACCAATCAGAGTGTCTTAACTTTTAAATACATCTGCTTCCATCCATCTTGAAAAACTCTCCAGTTCATTCTGGTGGATCCAAAAACTCTCAGAATATGTTTGTCTTGATGTTTTCTTCAGATAAGACCAGAAAAAACAAATCAAAATGAAGAGCTAAAGATCTCTCCAGACCAGATGTCACCTCCACTGATTGATTTCAATACAAGGGAGCAGCAGTTTTTCTCCAAGGTCCTCCTGGTAAAGATATGGGGTACACATGGTTTTCAAAGCTGGCGTTATTTAGTAACCTCATCACTTCTCAAAAACTGTGAAAAGAAAAAGCTCACTAATGCACATGTGTATTCTAAGCTACAGATACGACATCATTCGGTCAGTTTATGTTAGGCTAGTGGTTTCCAAGTCTGGTCCTCAAGACTTGAATTACTGCGTGGGGATTTGGGGAACCATAAAAATGCACTTTAGAGCTGCTTTTCTCATTGCAAAAATGAGCAATACATAAGGCGGGATATTTACAGCATACAAATGTTAAACTTTTAAACTTAAACCTAAAAATATGGACCTTGTCAAATTCAAACTGGTCAAATAATGTAGAGAGCAATAAATAATCAGATACCACAAACATTTAAATATATATATATATTTTTTTTTTTTTTTTCCAAAAGGAAGGGGGGTTATGAGTTAAGAGAAAAGCTGCATTCTAGAAAACATAATGCATGTGCAATAATGAAGAGCACGTGCTGTGGAGTGAATTTGTGAAACAGTAAAGCAAAATGTTTTGCTTTTTTGTTGTTTCACTGTTGTGTGGATATCTTATAGGAAACTTTAGATAATAAGCAATGTGCAGACTGTATAATAACATACTAGCTGTACAGATGCACTTCTGAAAGTGTAGAAATTGTGACAATAAGGTAAAGTTTGATTTCTAATGAGTAAATAAGTGCCTGTGAAATTAATAGAAGACAGAATTAAGTGTCAGTATCTTTGCAGATTAAACTCAGATTTCCTGAGCGATCATAAGACTCAGATTATCTATGAATGCAGTGCCATAACATATTCATAACCCTTGAATTTTTTGTTTTTCTTCAAATTTAGACGGATATGTCATTGGGATTTTATATAATTAACCAGCCAAAAGTTTGGTATATAAGTAAAGAGCAAGGGAAATAAACAAATCTACAAAATGTGGACTATAAGCATGTTCAGTCCCCTTGAGAACCGTTTTGTAGAACCACTTTCCTCTGCAGTTCCAAGTCTTTTGTGAATGTCTTTACCAGCTTTTCATTTCTGGAGACTTATATGCCTGTTATGTGTTGTAAAATAGCTCAAATTCAGTCATATGTGACTGTACGCATGTGTGAGAATCAATTTCCAAGTCTTGGCGCAGATTCTCTGGCCTGGACTTTGACTAGGCCACTCTAACATATGATTATGCTTTGATGAACTCTTCTATTGTGACTCTGGCTTTATGTTCAGGGGATACAAATACAAATGCACGCCACACTTTCCAGATGATTAGTTTTAAACATTTGGAAAACCGTCTCACATCCACTTCACAGCTATCCACCACCTATAGCAATGCTGCTCAATCACATATGAATAAATTGCATTGAAGTTGGTGAGACTGCTCACAAGCTGCTCTGAGAGCAACTTGTTAGCTGAATGCATCAAAGTGGCGCACAGACTCCACGCAGCCCTGAAGGCGCACAGATAAAACCAAATATGGGATTTGCTACGTGACACACACAGACAGAGGGAATGACGTAATATCACATCAGCCCACATGTGTGGATGTTGGACTTTGCACAGCTGAAGGTCATTCATCGACAGAATTACATATCACCTCGATCCTGTTATGAACTCCCCTCTCTGGTGCACGGATGCTTGATTTTTTTTTTTTCTCTCTCTCTCTCAGACAGGATGGAGGCTATCCCGTCTGTCATACATGAACGCACAGCCACACGTGCTTCGCAGCCCCAACTCAAAGCAGCGCAGCGCGGGATGGATGCAGCCTGTAGAGATGCTGGTCCTTCCCCTGCGTGCCGTCGGACGGACTTTCTGCTAAATATGAATTAGTTGCGTCTTTTATTAAAACACTGACCGGGTTCAGAGGGGTCTCTCGTCCACCCTGGCTCCTTTTTGTGAATTTACAACCCCTGCAGTCCCGCTCTGTGCCCGACTCAGGCAACTGACAGAGGAAGGTGATCAGCGCACGACGGCGATGATTTTAGGTGACTGATTGATTAATTGGCGGAGGGATGCGAAAGGCAGCCCCCGACAGGGTATCTTCTAAGTGAGAATGCAAAAGAGGCTTCCTGCGAGTCCTCGCTTTGCCTCTGCATGACTTTGGTTATACAATGATGCCTCCTCATTCAGAACAACATGGGAAGGCAAGGATCCTCTTCCTCCCCATTCAGACTGACTAAGCCTGAGCCTCAACAGAGTAAAAAGAGGCATCTACGTGTTTCTATTACAAATGCACTGGGGAGATAGCGCTGAGAGATTTAAAGCACTTGTCCGATCAGCCGCACGCCCCGGGGCTACAGACGGGACAAAGCGCACGGAGCGTCTATGCGCATTGCAAGGCAGTGCAGGCTGACTAAACCCCCGGATAGCGCAGTGGTCATTCATCAAGTCACCCGACTGTCATACCTGCATGCATGGCCACACACACCAAAAAAAAAGGAAAAAAAAAAGGAAGAATCAGATCCCTCCCAAGAGGTGCAATCTCCGAGGGTTGCTCACCTAACTTTTGCTGCCACAGAAGATATCGCATCGTTTCTCAGATTCTTCCTTTTGGACACGGCAGTTCCCATGCTGACATGGAAACGACGCAGGCGGGAAAAGTGGTCATTCCAAACGCTCGGAGGAATGCGACAAGGACGAGATGAGCGAGCTAAAAACAGAAAAGTTGGAAGCAAATCCGGGAGCTGACGGGTTTTACACACGCGTCCGCAGAGCGAAGAGACGGACGGTGTACTCCTCTCGGCTCTCCGCTTGTCTCTCCGGGTTTGAGCACGGGTAGCTCAACAGCTGTGGCTTAAAATACACACGCAGACACCCCTTTCTGCTCTCTCTCTCTCTCTCTCATTGATCCTGAATCCACTCAGAGGACTCGAGGTTTTGGCGATATCAGCATCATTCCCACGAAGAGAAAAGGACCATGGGGAGAACTGGTATCATTCACCCATTCGCTGCTTTGGGATTTATTTTTATTTATTTTTCTGTTATCTGTATGTAGTGATTTTTTTTTTTTTTAGGATGTTATGTAATCGGTCATTTGGGTTAAAGGCACCCCTCCAGTTCTTTCCCCGTCTCACACACTCAGATACTTTGAAATGGACCCTTATGAACAGAGACAGACACCAGAAGGAGCAATGCAGTCCCTCTTTGAGCATCAAATATGACATTTGCAGAATTTTCTTCCTGCGGCTGATTTTTATCTACAAGCCATCATTCCGGACCGTAGAGATGAAAACGAGAACATGCATTTCACATAGACCATTTAGTGTCATATATGATAATGATGATGATGATGATGATGATGATAATAATACCTGTGCCAGTTTGTAAAAATGTTAAGTTAGGATGAAAAGTGATCCATTCCTTCACTTTCCAACTCATTCAGAGTAACGTTGTCACCGTTCTGCCTGTGGCTATACATTGGTGTTTTACTCATTATTTAATTTATTTATTGATTTATCTTTTGATTAGACAAGGCGATTAAAAGGTGGTTTGTGTGAAGTGAATATAACCTAAAGGGGATGGAGGTCTTCTCTTGGGATGGCCAGTGGGATGACCACCCAGTTTTCAGGGCGACGAACCCGTCTACCACCCCTAAGGGTCATGGTTGAGAGATACAGTCAGGCTCACCTCAACGCATGGCTCTGGCTCTGGAACCAGTGTCCACAAGTGTGGTTGGGCACTCTTCCACTCTGGAGTTGCCATCACTGAACTCAAGCAGGAGGCTCGAGTTATTGCCCGCCATCTTCATGCCTGTATAGAGATTGGTGCACTGTCTGCAGTGGAGTGAGCGCTGTACCGATCTATCGAGGTGAAGAGAGAGCGCTGAGCTAAGTTCTTTATTCAACAGTCAATCTACATTCCTACCCTCATCTGTCATCATGAACTCTGGGTAGCAACAAACTCAGGGATACAATCAGCTGACATGAGTTTCCTGCACAGACTCTGCTGGACAGGGTGAGAGTAAAGCTGCTTCTCCTCCAAATCAAGAGGCGAGATAAGAGAGGTTGAGGTGTCTCAGGCATCTGGTTTGGATGCCTCCTGGACATCTTCCTTCTGAGGTGTTCTTGGTACGTCCATATGAAGGCCCAGGACATGTTTCAAGGCGTTATGAATCATACTTTTAATGTTATGTTTATGCCTCACTTCTGCGTCACTCTCTCTCTCTCGCCTTGCTAATCAAGTCTTTTCTGCTAACCTGTCTCTTGCCTGTTTTCACCTGCTCCCTTCACTACTTAATTTCCCCTCTGCCTTCTCTGCTGGATTATGTGAATTGTGTGAATAGGATTTCATTCAGGTCTTGCCCTGTTCGCCCTCTGGTGTCTGATCCCATTCCCACATTACTCTCATCCTGCCCGTGATGGATTAGGCCTACTACGGCTTATGTGATATCTGCTCCCGACCCTCGGTACAGACACTGACCAAGGACCCCAGCCTTGGCCCTTTGCTAAGTATTCTGTCATCTGCCTCTTCATGGATGACCAACGCCTTTTTCGGCTGCCTTGTTACACCTTGCCCTTCCCCCAGAGGAGTTGGCCCAAGTGAGTAGGAATAAGGGAGTCACTGCTTAGGCTGTTTACTTACCCTGGAGTGGAAGGTAGTCGTCGGATAAAAATTGCACCATGCTGACAAAAATCAACATAAATCATTGGAACAAGTTAGAAAAACCTAAAATAGTACTAGAGAAAGTTTTATGGGTAATAATCAATTTCATATTTTTATGTTCTCCCAGCATTTTTTATTTTTTTTAGTTCAGTTTGGAAATTATTCTAATTTGGCTTAATTACTAACGGTAAAAAATGACCAACAGAAATAAAACAGGTAGTTATGTATTTCAGGTACTAGAGCAGAATTCGCAGTATGGTTGAGGCTGACAACTGATGAAGCAAATTATAAGAAACAACTTACATGCAAATAACAAATGCAATAGTAATGGAACATTATTACATTTACTGCCATAGCGTTATTTAAAAGGTTAAAAAGTAATAATTAGAATAAGGGTGATGATAAGACTCAGATTATCATGCAAACTAAATACTTAAGTGTAAGTAAACAATTAGAAAGGGACAAGTTACACATCGTTTATTTAGAATGCATTTTTAAAATTGTGTAATATGCTTAAGCAACAACAGAAAGTCAAAGAATTATCTTTTGACCAACAATAGACATTTCGCAAATAATGTAAATAACAAATTTGATGCAAATTATTCAATAAAACATCTAAAGCCAGTGGAAGTCTTTGTTGAAAACGGCATTTCATCAAATTTTGGGGGAAATATTTTATTAAGGTATCCACTGATCATGTTCTGCCTTTCTGAGATTACACTGGGAAGATAAGTGGTTATAGCTTATTACATTTTCAGAACCCAGAAAGGATCTGGGTCTGCATCCAGAATAGTTACGAGAACCACATCAGATGCCTTTTGACTGTGGAGGAGCTGTAGCTCTACCCTGCTCTTCCTCATCATTAATTCAGAACCCAGTCGGCCTACAAAACGTGCTCATGTCCGTGATTTAATCTTTTCGTTCATAAGTCATTTCTCTGGACCAGGGGTAAG
The DNA here is from genome assembly GCF_001443285.1 of Poecilia latipinna. Taxonomy (NCBI): domain Eukaryota; kingdom Metazoa; phylum Chordata; class Actinopteri; order Cyprinodontiformes; family Poeciliidae; genus Poecilia; species Poecilia latipinna. The sequence continues at coordinate 82,026 of NW_015112632.1, forward strand.
GGTCATGACTTTTGTTCTTTCTTCACCACAACAGACCAGAAGAAACCTTACAATACTGCAGACTGCACCCCAAAAAGTCTTTCCTGCATCAAACATTCAGGAATATGACACCGAGAAACTTGAATTTCTTTGCTTTCATGCAGGTGAAAATCATAGATTTGAAGTGAGACGAGAGAAACCAGAATTTGTTAAATGTTTTACTTTCCACTTTTAGCGGCACGAAAATAATAAACTTCTTAATGCTTCAATTGAGGAAGAACAACCTTTGAGTAATAAAAGTGCAAAAATAGTTGCAGAAATCCATCATTTGATGTGTTTACACAAAGCTGTTCTCTTCTGCACTGTTTAATGTACTCAACAAAACCTGTGCAGCAGCACCTATAGATTGATTTGTTTGCAATTTAAAGAGTTGTGTCTGCTAAAACCCATTTGCATGTTTCCTCACAGATTGATGTTTGTCACTGTGGTGTTTGCACGCGCTCCCATGTACGGCACAAGCATACATACGTCATTTAAACGGATGTGAGCTCGTGCTGTTGTGGAATCAGCCGTTAGCCTTCAAAAAAAAAAAAAAAACATATCAATCAATTTGCAATCCACAGGTCATTTCTCCAGCAACTCAAATGTGCAAAGTGTCCTTGTTGTTGTTATTGTTGTTGGGGTTTCTTTCTTCGTCTTTGCTTTTGCGTCCTTGTCCTGCACGTACACGCAGATGGTCACTGTCACACACCCAGACACAATAAGACAAAAGGAATGAGAATCGATAAATAAAGTAAAGCACCGCTGGGCTGGTGTGAGCTGCTGTAACCCATTAGGCAGTAAATAATTCCAGGCATCTCTTGACTAGACTGAGGAAGAGTGTGCGGGCGGACTGTAGATGAGCACAACAGGAGGAAGCATAAATGTTTGGAAAATACATTACAGAAAACAATTCCTGCTTCAAGAAAAGTGATGGAAATAAATATCATGAGGAGATATTAAGCATAAATGTGCAGCATGTTCTTCTAAGAAAAAAAATAAAATATCGCCCGTGCCAGTAGGATTTAACAGTGCAGAAACTGGGAAAGGAAAGTGCTAAAAAATACAAATAGGCAATAAAATGTGCAGGATGAGGAAAAAGCTTTATGCAGTCATTAATCCACATCTGCCTCGGGTAATAGTGTCTCTGCTGACCCTGAGACGCACTCTCCATTTGATTGATTGTAAAACAGATCAATGTTTGAGTTGGTTACAGCAGCAGTCCGCCAAGTGGTCCGACCCAGTCTCAAAACATTCAAAATCTTTTTTTTTTTTTTGCATTTGTTCAGAAAACATCTGCTAAATATGACAGTGGTAATGTGAACACAGTGCAGTGGATGTGAAAACTGAGTGATTGCAACCTGTGACGTGAGTCTCAGTGAGTGCAGACATGGCGGTCCTCGCCGTTCCAATCCATGAAGTGTTTTCATCGCAAGCGTTTAGTGCAACATTTGAGACTTGCAGAGGATGACTCATGCTAAAATTGGTCATTCCTACTGGCATGCCCAAAGGGCTGTGTTGTGGTCGGCACAGGAATTGCGTTCGATATACTGCAGACGGGCTCTCAGAAAAGGGACATTTTCCACATTTCACAACCACTGCCAAGACCTTTAAAGAAGGCCTTTGTCATGACTTTATGCCGAGGTGGAATATCCTTTTTATTGCACAGATGGTGTGCATTATTGTCAGAACAAGTACTGATAGTCTTTTGGACTTTCCCGCGCCTGTTAAACAAGAAACAAGAGTGTTTGAAAGAAACAGTAGAACCCGTTTTTTGCTTAATGACTCCAATTTCCTTTGGTGAATTGATGAGGTTCTGATTACGTAATCGCTGCATGGAGCACTGATTTGCTGGGCACTTGCTTAAGAGTCAGAGAGTAATGGATTAGCAAAACAGAGAAACACTCAGCAGCATTAAAGAAGTTCTGCAGCAGCCAAATATTGTACAGGCTTAGTCAACCTTCAGATCCAATTACAATGTTTTGTCCTGTGCACCCATTTCCACCAAATGTAATTGAAAGTTTCAGCAACCTTCGTTTTGTTTTGTATTCCTGCACCTTCAGTGAAACTAAAACCCAACTTACCCAGCAAGATTATTAGTTTTTTTGTACTATTAACAGTTTTATTTCAGATTAAGACATCCTATGTTGAACCCACTGGGATGTTCAGAGGTCATTTCAAGAAAAGAAAGTCCAGCCAATAACTTTTTTGCATATCAAGACAAGATTCGACTCCTAACAACAATCTGAAGTAATAATCCAAATAAGTTATCTTTTTTGTCAGTTTTATTGTTGCAGTTCACTGTTGGCTAAGCTGATAGACCAAGCAGACCCAGGAAGCAACAGTTTTCTTTTCCTCCCATCAAACATTCAAATTTGTCTGCAAACTTGAGGTAACAAGAATATTTTGATTTACTTTAGCACAGAAACTACATTTTGCCATCCATGAGATACAAAGTGAGGAAGTTCAGGATCCGCTATAGGGATATTTTAACTGTTTGGGGGATAGGAATGATTTATGCATGCATTGATGGGATGCGGTGGGATGCTGTAATCACAAAAGTGGATTAAGACTAAACACTAGAAAAGCTTTAATTAAGACATTTATGAATTATGATAACCACCCAAGGCATTATTAATAACGTTTAACTCTTAAAAATCCTGCTTCTTTTAAGTATTCTTATTTAATTTAATGAGAATTGTGTAGAGAGTTAACAGATTATGCTGCCCAGTGTTAATTAACTTTGATAGTGCGTTTTAAGCTCATTTAGAGGCTCATTTGCTGTATCTAACTACTCAATTAAGTGACACACTCATGATATGTAGAAAGAATAGCATCATAGCTTTAAATGGAAAGTTCATTTCTTTTAAAACAACAAAACAACCTTTTATCATTTGCATCTGTTGCATGGTATATTATTTATTTTTTCTATGTTGAAATAGTCAGAAAAAACTTATGACACATAGTTTGCAGTGAGTAGAAACGTTAACAGCGCAAAAAGTACAGACTGAGTTATGAGTCATAATCTTAGTCACAGAGCTGTTATTTAACTCTTAGGTTAATACCATTTCTTCTGGGTCTGTACTGATTAAATTCAACCTTTCTTACAAGCAAAAACCTTTTACAGCCAATATGCTGTATAAAAATACTATTCAAAAAAATTGTATTTAGATAAAAAAAAGCATTTTCTATTATCAATTTAAAATACAGCACTTTGCAATAGTCAGTGCTTTCAAAAAAATCGCTTAATACTTACCTGCATTTCTTTTGCTTCTGCTTTTATTGTCACAGTTTCATGTCAATAATGTAAAAGTTGAAAATTGAAAATCTGTGATAAAACGTTATGTTAACTTGCTGTTAAAAACTTGCTGTATCTGCAAGATTCTTCTAAAAGGAATCTTCTTAGATTGGATGAATACACATGCATGTCACACATTCCAGATTTTTACTTGTAAAACGTGTGAAAATCACCCTTTAAATTCCACTCCTCGAATAAAATTACAACAAAATCTCCAAAAGCTTCAGCATTACTTAAAGCAAAAAGTTTCAAGAACAATTTATGATTTTGCAAGGTGCCAGAGGTCAGTGGCACAAACATAGTGAACAAATGGGATCAAGGAAAACCTACGGCTTTTGGTTCAGGCTTTTGGTGTGTCTCCCTCAGAAAGACCTTCAACGACATTGTCAGTCCCGTCATTAAATTAAAAGCATGATCTGCTGAAGCCCTAACTAATGCGGCTTCCATCAGCCCAAGCCGCACTCAGGTTTCAGTTCATAAATTGTGTATAAAAGATGGATTTACTCATTCAATGTCAAAGGTGCCACCGGTGCAGAAGAGCTCGAAAAAACAAAACAAAAGAGCTGATGGATGTTCTCCTTCAGGCCATTAGGCTAAAATATCTGCTTGACTAAGAAACAAATATGTTGACAGGCACAAATCACATCTCCTGATAGGACTATAAATCCTGCTCTAATGTTGCGCACAGTAAACACTCATGTAGCATGACAGCAGCTATTGCCGTCTCATGACTTTATGTATGTACATATAACTGCTGGAAGAAGTTTTGTTATAGTGACTACACCTCAACTGCAAAGCAACGCCCTTATCAGCATAATATGGGAAGCCACTAAGCAAACTTTGGAACTTGGAAAACATTTATTATTAGATTATAAACAGTCCTGCAACTTTTGAGATATTGGGCCATGAATTGTGAACTGTCGCTTTCCTAACTAAGTTTAAATCTTTTGCGTGGGTTATGTTCAGAATAACAACGTCTGTTTTATTTAACCTCTTGTTTGCCGTCTGTAAAAATCAGTCGAGGTACTTTTCTCTTAAGTGGGCTGGTGACTCTGTAAACAGTTCGATGGAGCTGAATTAAAACAATTCCGCAAAGAAGAGAATTCAACTTCTGATTTATTGGAAAAATGAACTTAAAACTAAACACAAACTAAGAAAAATGATGAAAAGCAAAAAAAGGTTCCAAAAAAAAAAAACAATGCCTAGTAGCTTTGTTGTATTATTTCCTCTTCTTGTGAGCTCAGATGTCAGTGATAATCACCTGCAACGGCTACAAATTACCCAAACACCCTCGACCTCAACTTTAAAATGTTCAGCCACTGTCATTTTAATATGAACAATTTGTCAGAGGCCACATTAACATAATTCCCTATTACTGATTTGGACAGAACAAACAGCTCATTTAACCTGTTGCTGGCGGCGTGTCTGTTCTGTTCAGCACTGATCCTGGAGGTGTAGCAATAAAGAACAAATCAGTATGTTGACCGCAGCTCTTTGATGGGGATCTTCATGTTTGTCAGTTTCTGCAAAGCCTGCCTGCCTTTAGTAGTGCTCATTGCTCATGTATGAGATGACAATGTGTGCCCTTTTAATTTTTAAACACAGGCGGGTTGTTGTGAGGCTGATTTAGGGAGTGCGTCTAAAACAGAGGATAGATTTTTCCCTGGCTATGGCTGTTTGTTACTTTGTCATTACCACAAGCTGAGCAGCAGAAAATTGGCTGGTAAGTGAGTATTTCATTTGGAAATAGCAACCGCCGTCAAAATGTTTTTTTGTTGAGTTAATTACGCTGCATTTACTTTGTGACCTGCGCTGTCAGTCAGTCAGTCCACGCAGAAATCAGAAATTTATCACACCCTGGTTAAACTTGATGCACAAACATGCAGACACACTCGCATGTTCTCTGGTCTCTGACACACACAGCCCATCATGCGCCTATGAAAATGCGTCCGCTTCCAGCAGAGCGCTTCATTTCTGTGCATTGCTGTCTGCCATTTTACCGCTGACATCCATCTCCTCGCACTCCCTGCTGTGTCAGGTTGGCAGTTTCCTCAGGTACATGGAGACATGCAGCTTCAGACAAGTCCTGCCTTTGAATAGACTGGGAAAATATCTTAGAAATTTCCCTAACGGAGAAGCTGACACATTGGTTTCCTCAAATTTATTTTAGGAGGGATTAAAATTAAATTTCCTATTTATCTAAATTCAAACAGTCAAGAGTTTTATCTCTGATTGCCAAACAGTGTAGAGCAAAATTTTATTAGGAAAAAGAAATCTCATACACCAGTTGATATCTTAGGAATCTAGTTTAATGAACTTAGAAACCTCCATTTTCATTATTGCTACAATTAAGTTAAGGCAGCTGTAACAGGAGTACTAAAATTTATACATATAAAACGCAATTTAGCAAAAGGAAAAGTCTTCTATAGAATTAGCATAACATATTACAAGCTGTTGCTAAATCAGTAAACATGCTGAGAGCATGTTATTAATAAATTATGCAAAAAAAAAAAAATCTATATGACCACCAAATAGAACATTCTGTTAGATGCTCAAATTTTCTATCAATTGTCTGAAAATTGTAAGAGTAGTGCCCAGAAAAAGCACATCAGCAACATCCTCACCTGCAAAGAGAGAAGTGCCGAATAACAATAATAATATTTCTGTTTTCAAACAAGCTACACTTGGCACTGCAGCACAGCTGGATACCACAGGAAGATGTAGCACGGAGTAGCGAGATTAGGCACAACTGGGTGTGTTAGCAAAACAAAATTTACTCCAGATTGTACGGGATACGCACCTTTGAAAAAAGTGCAACATTTGTAGCCTCGGTTTACAGAATTGTTTCGTAAATGTCTTAGGGATCATCGAGATGATATGTGGAAAATGTAAGATGGGCTTTTGTGTTTCTTTTGAACCTTTCACCTTGAAACTTGATGCAAATTTTTCTCCAGTCTGTTTCTAATTGTTGATTTGTGAACGCCGACTTTAACTGAGGGAAGTGAGGCCTGGGTTCTTCTCAGACTTCCTTGCTAGTCTTATTTTTCCAGCATTTTCTCCATGTGTGGGTGGTGACTCTCTCTTTCTATGCACCACAAATCTGGTACAAACTTCCAGAAAACTGCAAAACAGCTGAAACACTGAGTTCCTTTAAATCGAGGCTAAAACCCCGGCTGTCTCGAGTTTCCTTTGACTTGTCGTAACAGGAATGTTGATGAGTCTTTGCTTCGTCATTTTGATGACGGCATTTGACAAAATGCAATGTTTGCTTGATTCATAGTTGGTGACTACATGATGTTTTATGATGTAATGCACTGGTTGCTGAAAATGCTATGAAAATAAACTTGAACTGACTTGACTTTCAGTGGTTTGCTGGAGTACCTGAGCCGTAGAGATGACTTTTAAACCCTTTGAAGACCAATCGATGTCAGCTGGTTTTCATCTCTTCTGCTTTCAGCACATCATCCACAGGTATGAGGAGTGAAGTTACAGACTCAATTGGTTACCTTGTGGGGGTAAGAATCACTTTACTCTTTACTTTTTAAATCTTGGAAACAGTTATGAATGTGTTCGACTTTGGTTACTTCTACTTCCCGCAGCTCAGACTACTTTCAACGCTAATTCATCTGAAGAGCAAAATTTTAAGCTTTTAAAGGTGGGATGTTGAAATAGTCTTTTGAGAATATTGATAGCAATTTCCAAATGTTTCCGAGGCAGGAGATTTTGCCGCATCAGTGGAGTTGTCAGGTCTCTATATTTGCAAGAAAGTGTTTTGAGTAATAAAGCTGGTTCAGCCTGTCCTATCAAGTAAGTCTGTTTCAGGGCTGTCCCAGCAGAATCTGCCACCAGTAAATGGGGAAAAACAAGGTCACATAAAGCGTCTTGGTGCAGCGAATGATTTCTGTGTTTATAGATTTAAAAGTGCAGCTTTTCTTATGGCTCTGAAAACCAGACGCAGAACTACAGAGCAAAACGACTGTCGTGAATACTAATGCCGCGGATGACCTAGACGGAGCATTTGGCACCGTCTGAGGAACAAATGGCTGACCCTAAATGAGTCCAAGGAGACAAACAAAAATGGAGGGAACGCATTGTTTGAAATGGAGGGCAGGAAGTGAGAAGATGGAGGACAAGATCCTCAACGACAGAAATGAGTGGGGGAAATGACACTGATGACATAAAGAAAACAAAGGGGGACAAAGTGTGTGGACAACAGAGGGAGAGCTGAGACCTGGTCTGAAAGGCAAATCTGCATCACACATGGGACCCTCCTCTCTTTCCTTCAGGGCAGCCCCTGTTATTTATCACCAGTGGATGTTGGCTTCATTAGAGCGAAGCCAAACCAGACTCTCTGTTCAAGTGAGTCATCCGCCGGCGCTCTGTTTCACATCCCTTCTCTGCTTGGCAAAGGCAGCAGGACGGTAATTGTCACTCTCCCTCTGTTAACGGGAGTCCCACGGTCACGTTCACTGCCCACGCCCCTGTGACATTCAGCCGGCTGCGACAAATGAGCTGCGAAATCCCGGAGATGATGTGGAGGATTAAAGCTCCTAATTCACTTGCACGACGAGGAAGGCTGCAACAAAAGGAGTGACAAAATTCAAGCAACACCCTGCAGATTAGCTCAACTCAGCTGTTATATAACTTCCTTCTTTCTTTTTTTTCCCCCCATAATGCTGATTTCTTTTTCTTTGTTTTCTCTCTGACCTCTCCTGCAGACATTGTGAACTATCTAGTAGCTATTTAACACATGCAATTAAAGAGCATACATTTCTATGATATTGGGATTTGGCATTACGGAATCAAAATCCTAATTTGTAGTCATTACCTAGCAACATATAATTGGTCAGGAGGCAGAAAAGTGGAATGTAGGTATAAATCAGTGGGACCACCAAGTGCTGTCTACATTTATGTGTCCATGTGGAAACCCAAAATGTCCCAGTAGTTTATCAGGGCTGGGCATGTTGGGACACAAGTGATGTCCTGGTGCATGGATCCAAATATTGGCTCAAAAGCAAGGCACTCACATGACGCTTGCATTGTCTGGTTTTGGGACCGTGATGGGAAGTCCACGTCTCTGTGGACGTGGAAATGTGTGGATTGTGTAGTGATGTGGGGTCCAAGCGGGAGCAGAGTGAGCGGCACTTTTCTGTGAGCCTGAATGATGGGGCAGAAATGAGCACCATATTGCAGGGTCCAAGTGGGATGGCAGTCGACAGTATAAATGCAAGTACTGGTGCAAATTGTGCACTTATAACAAAATGTGGGAATATCATGTTTGAGCACTTCAAATGTAGCCCGACCTTCAGAGGAACTACAGGGGGATGTCTGCAGTCAAACTTTTAGGATCTTTTTTTTTTTTTTTTACAAACTCATACTTCTGTAGATCTTGTGGGACAAGGGCATTTTTCTCTAAGAAAATTATATGTTAAATTATATGTTCTTCTGCCTTGAGATCCAATGCATTTCAGAAGTCACCCAGGACTGCTCAGGCCTCATATCGCTCACACTTAGGTATATCTCTTCCCTAATTTGTCAAAATGTTCCATGGCTCCATTCACAGTGTCAGATTTCAATTCCCTCTCGTCTGAGTACGCTGAGCTGCTTCAGCAAGTCTCCCTTAGAGCGGCTCCGGATGGTTTCGACAGTGATGAGGACGGCCTTTTGCTCTACAAAGCCAGCTATTACTGTCAACTCTGTCATCCACTCGCCCCTGAACAAAAGCTGGCTCTCGTTTTTGACGGCAGCGCAGAGAAGAGCCGGAGACAAGCTCTTCCAGCTTTAAGGTCAAACAGTCACATCCCTCCGTGCAGCACTCACTGACAAGACGCGCATTTAACACTCAAGCTGTACCAAATTCCCCAATTGAGTGAACCATGTGAGTCACTGTGCTCACTTTAGATCAACAGTGAACTATTTTCCAATAAATAAATAGGATTTTTCCAAACAGATATAAACGTCTCTTAGTTATTTATTTTTTTTTTTGCCGTTTCAGGATTTGCACCCACTGTTTGCGAAAGATTCGGCGTCTCTAATCAAGTTCCCACTGCTTGCAGATAGCAAGAATTAAGTGATCAAATGCTTTAGACATTTATTTGCAAAAATAATCTCCGCTTCTATCAGCGCTCCCCACTGGTTTAAATTACATTCCGGGAAATTCTCGCAGCAGTTTGCAAGAGCTGGTTGTGAATCACAACAAAGCCGACCTAATATCAAACAGGAAGTTGACTAAACTGCAATTAGAACAGAGGGGACACTTTGCTGGAAGCAAACACTTCTGACTAAAAAGGAACAGCATCAATAATATCATTTTGTTTGGTAGATAGTGTTTTTTTATTTTTATTTAGAAAGCTCTTATTTTTCTACCACTTTTTCTTTTCTTTTTCCTTTGCTACATTGTTTGGTTTTTAATCCAAACAATGTATTATTGCTATTTATTCTGTTAAGAAACTGGAGCTTTGGGCTTTGATCAAACGAGATTGAAATTTTCAGCAACCCCATCCTATCCTCCCTTTTTGAGGAATCTTGTTAGATTGTTCTGCATTATAAAATTTTCTAAATTAAAAACTTGAAACTGGGTGACATAAGAGTGATAGCTTCTGTTGGAAAACTGGAAGTGGAACATTGGTAAGTCTTTTGTAAGGATAACATTTCTAAACATAAAGCCAAATCAACACAGATTTAAACTACAAATAAACTACCCCTTGCATTGTTTGTCTACTGGTACAACTTTCAGGCAAAACACTTGCAAAATGTAAAGTGACTCACAAAAAAAAGCTGTGAAATAGAAACATTTAAATGAATCTTAAACGTCTTCTAACATTTAGACAAAAAACGTCTGCCAAAATGTAATTCCCTTGCATGTTGTCATGAAGTACTGTGGCTAAAACAGCAACAAGGAGAAGTGAGTCACTCTTTAGCAGACATGGTAGGAGATGAGTTGACATGTTAGCATGCCCTCTATCGTGTAAACAGGTGGATTTATGGTGTTGTAAAGGGTGAGCTAAGGGGGCAGTCCTCCAATCTCATTACTGCTCCAGAATCACCACTGAGACTAATGGTATTTGTGTCGGCTCTTGCAATTCAGCTACAGTTTATGTGTGTGTGTAAATGTGAAGTGGAAAAGCCTTCTCCGTACGTGACCATCATGTCTATCCCCACCTTGGTTCACCTTCGTATGGCATCACTCCCCCATTTCTCAAACTCTTTCCCAGCCTTCTCGTCTCTCCGCATCAGTTTTAAAGATCGTTCCCCCGATGACATATTTCCACTACTTTGTCTAATAGCTGACAGTGCTCTCCGGTTGGCTGAGAAACAGTGGCCTGACTCTTTAAGAGTCACCAGGAGGAGAGAGGGAGAACTGATGGCAGGAGGAGGTTTGAAGGCATCAAAGAGATGAAAAGCAAATGGAGATAAAAGGGGGATAAAATGTGGAATGGAAAAAGCGCAGGAGGGTGCAACGTCTGTGGCACTGCAGGTTTCCGTGTACGGAGAAACAAAGTGATCACAGCCCTCTGCTGCTGCAGAGTAAATTTTAACCTGATTGAAAAAAACACAGTTGATTCCTGTAGTCTTTATGTGCTGTTGTCAGAGGAGAGATGAACGTTAATAGTCTGTGAAGAGTAGGCCACTCTGCAGGTGCAAAGGTTTGTAAAGGTTCTCTCTTTTTAGCGGACAGGACTCTTTGCTTCAGTTCTCTGTTACTGAGTTTGTTTGTTTTTTTTAGTTCCCTTTAAAGTGACGGGCCTAATTCAACAGAGTTTTCAGTCAACCGGTGATAAAAGCATCGCAATCACCAGGACTCGCTTTAAAAATAGGTTTTTAATCTCAGTGGGTTTTTTGATCCTGGTAAAATAAAGGTTAAATATTAAAACAAAGACAATGAAAAGGCCGACTGTGGCTCAGTCATCAAATCATGATTGATTTATGAAAACAATGAAAAGACTGAAACATTCAAGGTGATGAACATTTTATAGGCACTGGAGCTCAGAAAATCAAAAATCAAGAAAAAACTAATTATAGGTGGGACAAAGCATAAATTTAAACAATACTTTGGTTAGATTTATGTTTATTCAAAAATAGTTTATTTTTTCTCTCTGAATACATTTTTCCATAAGCCTGTGGGCCATATAAGCAATAGGCCATAAATGTATCCTAAGGCATTTTTAAGGCTTAGCTTAATTGGTTGAAGCTAGTTATTGAAACTAGTTATATATATATATATATATATATATATATATATATATATATATATATATATATATATATATATATATATATATAACTAGCTATGTTTAGCTAGTTTAGCTATGTTTATAGCTAAACATATAACATGTTTAGCTATTTTTTTTTTTTTTTTTTTTTTTAGATTTTTTTTTTATTTTTTTAAAACTTGAAGGCTTTTTCCTGTTTTTACCA